>NC_090725.1:109146930-109383463 GCF_036898095.1 Palaemon carinicauda | reverse complement strand
CCAGGAGCTCCTTGCAGTTGATGTGGAGCGTTACCTGTTCCTTGTTCCACGTTCCCGAGCATTCCTGTCCGTTCAAGGTCGCGCCCCAGCCCGAGTCTGATGCATCCGAGAAGAGATGAAGATTGGGGGTCTGAATCGCTAACGATAGGCCCTCTTTGAGAAGGAGGTTGGTCTTCCACCACAAGAGAGTGGTCTTCATCTCTTTGGTGACCGGGATAGAGACTGCTTCGAGCGTCAAATCCTTGTCCCAATGAGCTGCTAGATGGAATTGAAGAGGGCGGAGGTGGAGTCTCCCTAACTCGATGAACAGGGCTAACGATGACAGGGTCCCTGTGAGACTCATCCACTGTCTCACCGAGCAACTGCTCCTCTTCAGCATGCTCAGGATGCAATCTAGGGCTTGGCTTATCCTTGGGGCCGATGGAAAAGCCCGAAAATCCTGACTCCGAATCTCCATTCCCAGGTAAACAATGGATTGGGAGGGAATGAGCTGGGACTTTTCGAAGTTGACTAACAGACCCAGTTCCTTGATCAAGTCCAAAGTCCAGTTGAGACTCTCCAGACAGCGACGACTCGTGGAGGCTCTCAACAGCCAGTCGTCTAAGTAAAGGGAGGCTCTGATGTCGGATAAGTGGAGGAATTTTGCAATATTCCTCATCAGAAGCGTAAACACCATAGGAGCTGTGCTTAGGCCAAAACACAGGGCTTGGAATTGGTACACAACCTTTCCAAAAACGAATCTCAGGAAAGGTTGGGAGTCTGGATGAATAGGAACGTGAAAGTATGCGTCTTTCAGATCCAAAGAGACCATCCAGTCCTCCTGCCTGACCGCTGCTAGGACCGACTTCGTCGTCTCCATAGTGAACGTCTGCTTGGTGACATAAGCATTGAGCGCGCTGACGTCCAGCACCGGTCTCCAACCTCCTGTCTTCTTGGCCACCAGAAAGAGACGGTTGTAGAAGCCCGGGGATTGATGGTCCCGGACTATAACCACTGCCTTCTTCTGTAACAGGAGCGACACCTCCTGGTGCAACGCTAGCCTCTTGTCCTTTTCCTTGTAGTTGGGAGAGAGGTTGATGGGAGAAGTGGTCAGAGGGGGTTTGCGGCAGAATGGTATCCTGTAACCCTCCCTCAGCCACCTGACAGACTGGGCGTCTGCACCTCTCTTTTCCCAAGCTTGCCAGAAGATCTTGAGTCTGGCTCCTACTGCTGTCTGGAGAGGAGGAGAGTCAGTGTTTGCCTTGAGAAGTCTTGGAACCTTTCCTAGACTTGCTCCTGGAAGAGTCTGGACGGGAGCTTCCTCGGCTGGGGGCTCTACCACGAAAGGGCGGAATAAACCTCGTAGCAGGCGTATCAGCAACTGGGGTGCGGTAAGTCCTGGGGACTGAGGGAGCAACCTTAGTCTTACGAGCTGAAGAGGCCACAAGATCATGAGTGTCTTTCTGAATCATTGCCGCAGACAAGTCCTTGATAAGTTCTTCGGGAAACAAGAACTTAGAAAGCGGAGCGAAAAGGAGTTGAGACCTTTGACAAGGTGTGATGCTGGAAGAAAGGAAGGTACAAAGTTGCTCCCTTTTCTTAAGAACTCCCGACACAAAAATTGAAGCAAGCTCGCCAGATCCATCCCTAATAGCTTTATCCATGCAGGACATTAAAAGCATGGCCGAGTCTTTGTCCGCAGGGGAGGTCTTCTTGCTAAGGGCCCCCAGGCACCAGTCTAGAAAATTGAACATCTCAAAGGCACGAAATACACCCTTTAGTAAGTGGTCTAGATCGGAGAAGGTCCAGCAAACCTTAGAGCGCCTCATTGCTGTTCTACGAGGAGAGTCGACCAAACTCGAGAAGTCAGCCTGGGCAGAGGCAGGTACTCCCAAGCCTGGTTCCTCTCCTGTGGCATACCATACGCCCGCTTTAGAAGTGAGCTTAGTCGGTGGGAACATAAAGGAAGTCTTTCCTAGTTGCTGCTTAGACTGCAACCACTCCCCTAAAATTCTTAGAGCTCTCTTAGAGGACCTTGCAAAGACGAGCTTAGTATAAGTTGACTTGGCTGGCTGCATGCCCAGCGAAAACTCAGATGGCGGAGAGCGGGGGGTAGCAGAGACAAAATGGTCTGGGTATACCTCTCTGAAAAGAGCCAGGACCTTACGAAAGTCAATAGGAGGAGGAGAAGACTTGGATTCTTCCACGTCTGATGAGGGATCCAGGTGTGCAGCCTCATCATCAGAAACCTCATCACCAGAGTGTAGCGAAGTGAGAGGTAAGGTATGCTGAACAGCAGAATCTGCACGAGCGGGAGCAAAAACGCTTGTGGTTTCATCCTCAAGTCTCTGTTGCTGAGGCAAAACCTGAGGTTCAGGCTGCAAAGGCTGGTCAAAAGGAGTAGCAGAAGGTAGGCGCATGGGTTGAGGAGGCTGACTCCTGGCATGAGTGTCTTGACTCAAGAGTTGCGCTTGCTGTAAGGTTAGCGGATGCGCAGTAGCAGGTTCCTGAGGAACGAGTTGAGGTTCCTGAGGTGTGAGCTGCGAGAGTTGAGGTAGTGGCTGCGCAGAACGCAGTTCTTGTCTCGCGAGTTGAGGTTCCTGAGGCGCAAGGCTAAGGTGATGAGGCTCTCGCCTTGAGGAGGGTTGAGGTCGCTGCAGCGAGAGCTGAGGTGTCTGCCTCATGGATGGGAGAGGTTGTTGTACCTCAAGAGAGTGTTGCCTCACTGGTGGAACCGCAAGTGGAAGCGGAGGAAGTAAGGTATAAGCTTCCTGTTCCCATTGCTGAGGTTGCCTTAAGGAAGGCGGAGGTAGCTGCACACCGCTGGAAACTGGCAACTCAGTACGTGGTAAGGTATCCTGAGGAGCCTCAACATCGTACGCCTGGCAGACAGGACTGCGGTTAGGCGGAGCGATCGCAGGAGGAGGTGTAACCTTCTCAGCCTGACACTCACGCATTAAGACCGCAAGTTGTGACTGCATGGACTGCAGTAGAGTCAACTTGGGGTCGGCAGACACTAAGGTCTGCTGAGGCAAAGCCTTAACAGAAGAGATCTGTTGCGGCAGCACCTTACTCCTCTTAGGAGGTGTGCAGTCAGCTGATGACTGCGGCGAGTCAGAGCTGATCCAATGACTGCAGCCAGGTTGTAGAGCTCTTGAGGTCTGGACTTTGCGTTTGAGAGGTCTTGAGACCTGAGTCCAACGTTTTCTCCCTGATAATTCTTCAGCAGACGAGTAAAAGACGGGCTCAATCGTCTGCGGGTGGGAGTGACGGTCTTTGTAAGACACGCCCGCAACCACCGAGGATACTTCTGTGCGCCGATCAAGGCCTGCCGAACCCTTTTGCCCTTCGACATTGCTTCTCCCCTGGGCTTGGGAGTTTGCAAGAGGTCCCGGACTGGGAGGACGACTGGCACGCACAGAAGTACCCTCACGCACCACACTGAAACTGACACTAGCACTTGGCACTGCACTGACACTCGCACTTGTCACAGCACTGGCACTATTACCTCCCACTGCACTTTTGACCTTAAGTTCCTTGACTTCGGCCATAAGAGACTTATGATCACTAACCACCGATTCCACTTTGTCACCTAAAGCCTGAATGGCACGCAAAACAACAGACATATCAGGTTGAGGGCAAATAGTAGGTTCGGGGGTAGCCACTACAGGGGGAGGAAAAGGTAGGGGATCATGAGGTGAGGAAAAAAGTGAAGAGCGAGAAGAACTCCTCCTAACTCTCTCTCTCTCTAACTTAGTTGAATATTTAAGAAATCGGACAAATTCAAGTTCCGAAAGTCCGGCGCATTCCTCACATCGATCTTCCAACTGACAGGGTCTTTCCCTACAGTCAGAACAAGCGGTGTGAGGATCTACCGAGGCCTTCGGAATACGCCTATTACAAGACCTACATCGTCTATGGGGTGGGGCTTGTGAAATGTCAGACATCTTGAATCAAAGAGTTAGCCAAGTGGGGATTCCAAATCAAGCAAAAAGATCGTTAACCATTAATCAGAACTAAATAATAGCTATCTAAGCTAATATAGAAGTTTTCCAGTAAAGCGACAGCCGAAATCTGAGAGAAATACTTCACCAAAAGCCGTGAAAATACTCCAAGATCATAAGCGTATCCCATGAATGTCTTGCCGGAAGCACGACAGAGGAAAAAGTGAGGTGGTGTCAACAAGAAGTACTGCAGTACCTGGCCACAGGTGGCGCTGGTGAGTACACCCCCTTCTAGTATAGTGATAGCTGGCGTATCCCTCCCGTAGAATTCTGTCGGGCAACGGAGTTGACAGCTACATGATTATCGGGTAAGTTTAATATTGAAAATAGAGTAGCACTGATAAAAGGGGGAACTTGTTGTTACCTCCATATTTATTGTGTATGAACTCTTTAAAGCTGCTGAAAAGATTTTGGTACTTGGCCATGAAACTGTCTCGTAAATTGGAAGTAATTTTGTTGCATATCTCTGGAGGCATCCTTCTTTTTGGACTGATAGAATAGTGTGTAATTTGTGGTGCTCTCGATCGTTTTTAACAGTCATGGATTTATTTTGTCATGTCCGAAGCTCCATCTTCACACATTCCAATGTTAAGTACCATAGTTTGTTTTGACAGTATTTTATTGTACCGGGCTTTTGTTTTATATCCAGTATAGTCTGTTTTATTATTCCCGTCTGGCCTTTCATGGCGGCCATTGTTTGTTCACTTGTTTGGGAATTCATCTTTATCTGCCCGTTTAGTACTCTGTCACTTAGGTTCTTGGTTAAGTCCCTGGCCTTATGCCTTTAGAACCGTTATTATTTTTATTTTTTTGTGTATTTATGCTCATGGTACTTTTTGCTAGTAAGTCCAGCCTACGAACGAGATAGCGATTTAGCTTTGTTTTTGTTTAGTAACCGCCCGAGGCGTTCGTCACTCGACTGTGCTATTTATTTAAAGTTTTAGCAGATGCTATTCTTCGATCGTAGTGTTATATGGATGTACATTTTTATTTTATACGTTTATAATAGTGTTGTGTGATTTTTAGTCCTGTTTTTGTGTCCTAGAGAGCGAGAGATTGGGGTCCCCGTTTTCTGTTCGCAGTCACGAGTTACCCCTTTATCTCGTTTTCTTTCTTTGCTCTGGTGGTTGAGCGGATTTCCCGTTTTCCGTTTTGTGCGTTCAACGGGTTCTCCCTCCCTCACCTCTCCCCCTCGGGGTGGATGATAACTTACGAGTTATTTATTTTTCGTGACTTTTCAATTGTTAGCGTTATTTTGGTCCGTGTTCGTCCTCTCCCCGTTACGGCTCGGGAGTAGTTTATGAACGTTTTCCACTCCGCCTTGAGTTCTACTCCGGCTTGAGGGATTCTCAATGACTTTCATTCTATTGTTATATTTATATATTGTTTACTACATGGGACGGGCTTCATATTGTTTAGATACGACCCTCCGGTGGCCCTTACTGCGGTCTCAGGCCACGGCCATATCCACAATAGCCATTGTTATTACAATTGTGTTTTTATTCACAATAATTATTCAGGACCTTTCTTCTCCCTCCGGCCTCACCGGAGTTTGTAAATACGCTTTGCTATGATCTAAGCCTTAGCCCTTAGCTGCGGCTTGGCTTTTATATCTTCACAATTGAATTATTAGCCACAATTGAATTATTCAGAGTATCTCATTATCCTCCGGCGTCACCGGAGGTCGCCCATACACTTCACACTTATATTTGCCTTGCCTTTGGCTAAGACGGCATTATTCAGGACATCTCATTA
Organism: Palaemon carinicauda; assembly: GCF_036898095.1. Taxonomy (NCBI): domain Eukaryota; kingdom Metazoa; phylum Arthropoda; class Malacostraca; order Decapoda; family Palaemonidae; genus Palaemon; species Palaemon carinicauda. The sequence continues at coordinate 109,377,725 of NC_090725.1, read as the reverse complement.
CGCTCCGGCTTCACCGGAGGTCGCCCATACACTTAACACTTATATTTGCCTTGCCTTTAGCTAAGGCTGGTGTTTATATTTATTTTAAGGGCATGTCACTGCTTCCCCGACCCTCGCAGGTCGGCAGATTGCTTTAAGTTATTTATCCTTATGTCATTATCAGACATTAGGTAAATTACAAATATACAAACATTTGGATATTATAGTGCCAACAATGGTTTTGGCCGAATAGCGATTTAAACGTTTGCGATTTAGTCTGTTAGTTTGTACTCGCCCCAGGAAGGCTCGATTTAGACTATATCCTTATTTATTGGTTAAGTTGTCGTTATTCTTCGTTTTTGGTTATTACAATGACTAAAAATTAAAAAGAAAAAGGAAAAATAAAAATAAAATAAAAACAATCAGTTTTATTTTACTTTCCTTATATTATTGTGTGATGTTAGCTTTTATTATGTAACCTTGAGAGTGAGAACATAGGGTGCTCGTTTATTAGCTCGAGTAAGGGAGGTGATTTTCCCGTTCTCCGTTTTTATACGTTCACGAGTTATTCAGGCCTCCTCTTATTATCAGAGTTGATGATAGTACGTTTAATGTTATACACGTTTTATTGATGTGGTTACTGTTAATATAGCTAACACTATTAGTAGGAACGTTGGTGTATGAGTCATTAATTGGGTTCGATTTATACCGACACCCTTAGCTCCGCCTTGAGTTATGTTTAGCTCCGCCTTGAGTTATACGCCGCTATAATGGATACTCATTGGGTGAGAACTAGTCAGATATTTGGAGTGCAACGGTGAAATCCGGCACTCAGACTCCGGCTGAGACCTTTTTGCACACGAACCTTTGTCATGTTTGATCTCAATTACACCTTTCCGGCCCCTTTTTTCATCGAATCTCCGGCTACGCTGGAGATAACTCAAACATTCATTGAGGTTAATGTTATCGTACCGGTGACGGTCACGATCTCACGGGGACTAGCCTTTGCTACCGGATCTCCCATACAAACAGAGATCAAGCAGACGTCCAGAACCGGAGTTAACAATGTGATACCGATGAGGATTTCACAGTTTCATTATTACGGTTTCTTTTTCATCGAATCTCCGGCTTCACTGGAGATTACACAGACATTCAGTTTTAGAGAATGTTATCGTACCGATGAGGATCACGTTTTCACGATACCGGACCTTTGTCACTGGTTCTCCGGTACAAACAGAGATCAATCAGACGATCAGAATCAGGGTATGAACCCTTTTTCATGAATAATCACAATATCGTCATTACGATCCTTTTCATCGAATCTCCGGCTTAACCGGATATCGTACAGGCGATCAGCATTGAGGTTAATATTAGATTTCCTCTGGTTCACGTTGTCACTATGACGGACCTTTGTTTGTACCGGGGATGGTTACCGGAGATCCGGTACAGTCGGAGATCACTCAGACCACGGGTGGCCAATCTTTTGTTTTACCTGTAAAAAAAAAAAAAAAAAAAAAAAAAAAAAAAAAAAAAAAAATTATTATTTATGAACGTAACTATGCCTATATTTATGCATGTATTTAATTCTAACTATGTATAAATATGGATAAATATCCATACAACATCGTGTTCAAATAGAATTAAATTAATTATGCCTATATTTATGCATGTATTTAATTCTAACTATGTATAAATATGGATAAATATCCATACAACATCGTGTTCAAATAGAATTAAATTAATTATGCCTATATTTATGCATGTATTTAATTCTAACTATGTATAAATATGGATAAATATCCATACAACATCGTGTTCAAATAGAATTAAATTAATTATGCCTATATTTATGCATATTCAATCCTAACTGTCTAAATATGGCTAAATATCCATACAACATAGTGTTCAAATAGAAATACATTAATTATGCCTATATTTATGCATAGTCAATTCTAACTATGTCTAGATATGGATAAATATCCATACAACATAGTGTTCATATAGAAATAAATTTCCACCCAGTGGCGAATGCGCCAACAGTGTCACATTTCATGAATACAAGTGTCGCACTATACCCCAGAAGATAATACATTAAATAACTTGTCTTTAAAATGGCTTTTTAAGAGTATACAGCTGATCCCAGCCTGTGAATAGGATCGCTAACCAAAGTTCAAGGAACATCCAGACTTATGTCCCCTTTGTGTTACAGAAGGTTCGCCTGCATGGTTCCCATCAGGATGAGGATGATTCTCTCTGGCCTGCAAAGAGAGGCTCTCCACCCTTGGGTATCGAAGTTGGGAAGGAATGCTCCATCTAGAGGTCCCTATCTCCTCGGAGTGTCCTCTCTAAGGTTGGACAACGACCCCATGGACGGGCAGGTATGTGGGGATGAGTTTTGAGCCTTCAGCTTTGCAATTACCTACGTCACCGACCTAGGACCATTAAAGGATCCTAATGTTCATGTTACCCTGCATAGACTGTGACGGCTAAAAGCAACACATTCTAAGGAAATCCAAGGGGCTATGACGAGCTCTAAGGTAGGGTGGTGAGTCAGTGCCGTTCAGGAACTCGGATATAGGTGGTACCATAAATCTGGAGGGCATAGACGTCCTCCCTCTGGGGGACCTAGATTTTACTCCCAGGTACTAGAATTCCCATTCAACGGATTCGTTCGATTGAAAGAGATTGCCTTGGTTAGCTTAGACAAGGTACCGAAGGTAACGGTATTATTTCCTAAAGGGCAGGCCCGATCTGTCTGGACCAGGATATTGTCAGCCTGGGGGGTACGATAATTCCAGGCTCTGCCCTTCCAGTTCGACCTACACGTTTGTTGGTCTGATCGGGTCAGTTGTGGGAAGTACGTTCTGTCTGAGACCTCTATCAGACAGGAATTGATAGTCGGTTTCCCACTCGTCATCACAGCCTTCCTCTGGTTCGACGATTTTGTATCTGACCCCCCATCATCAGGTGGTCTACCTCACTGATTCCCCAGGTACACAGTCCAACTCCGTTGGGATGTTTTACCTGCATGCAGCCCTAGATCCGAACCCTCAGGCTCCTTTCATGGACACCAGAGAGGAAGCTACAGGAGTAGAAGACAGTCCCGACATCAAGGCGGACCTAGGAAAAAGGGGGCTCGGAGAAGGGAAGGACCTAGATTCACTCCCTCACAACGCGGTGGTCCTGGTAGAGGGAAGACTTTACCACTTTCGTGACCATTGGACTCGGTCTGTGGGATCATAGCATAGTCTCTAACGGTTTGAGATGAAAATGGCCTCAAGGTCCTCCTCCTCCGCCAGTGACCTTCTCCCAGAAATACACTCCCGTCCTGAAAGAGTACACCACAGGGTTACTCAAGAAAAAGCAATCAAACGACTATCTCTTAGGTATGGACCTTACTTCCCCGTGGGACCGTCACCACCTCTGTCGATCTTACCGACCGCTATTAGCTTGCGCCTATAGCTCGAAACTTCTCTTCTTATCTGGGTTTCCACCTAAGCAGGAAAGCCTTTGTGTTCAAGACATGCCCTTCGGCCTCAACATTGATCCCAGGATATTCACGAAACTGGGAGAGGCAGTGTTAGAACAACTCAGGAACCAAGAGATACAGATCATTGCTTATCTGGCCGGTTGGCTCATTTGGGCCCGGCCGGCCATAGAAGGTAACAGAGCTACGAAGGAATTTCTTCGATCGCTCGACAACCTGTGATTTCGGGTCAATCTCCATAAGTCTCGCCTGCGACCATCAGGCCACTTAGAATGGTTAGCCATTCAGTGGGACCTTTCGAAGCACACGTTGTCTCTCCCTTCCAAAAGTAAGAGGAATAGGTTCCAAGATCAAGAATTTCTCAAGCACAAACAGGTGTCCAAAGAGCCTAGAAAGTATCCTCGGCCTTTCCCAATTCACTTCAGTAACAGATCTCCTAATAAAAGCCAAACTCAAGACATCAATCGATTTTGGAGAAAGAGAGCTACAGTACCTATAAGAAGACAAGGTCTCGAAGATCCCCTCTGTCGGGAAAATGAGACTACGCCCATGGTCCGAACCGAAGAACCTCTCCAAAGCGGTTCCTCTACAATTCCCACCTCCACAAGTGACATTCCATTCAGCCGTGTCTCTAAGTGGATGGGGGGATTTCTCCGAACATCAGATGTTTCAGGTTCTTGGTCACTAGCCATGAAACAGTCCCATATCAATGTTCTCGAAGCCATGGCAGTGTTCTTGACCCTGAAAAGAGAGACTCCTCCGAGGTCGACCCACATCAGAGTAGTGTCAGACAGCACAGACGAGGTACACTACGGAAACAGGGGAGGATCCAAGTCACCCAACCTGAATCAGATCCTGGTCACTTTCTTCGCCTGGGCAACAGAAAAGAACTGGTTCCTGTCAGCACCTCACCTAGCGGGAGGCCAGGATGTGAGAACGGGCTCACTATCCAGGACGAGTTCCCTGGAGTCAGAATTTCACTCCGGTGGATACTCAGGTTCGTTCCAGGCATCCAGGTAGATCTATTCACATCTCAGATCAATCACAAACTTCCTTGTTATGTGACCCCAATCCTGGACCCTCGGGCTCATGCCATGGACGCATTACCCCGGGATTGGAATCATTAGAGGAAGGTTTCCCTATCTCTCCCAGTGAATCTTCTAAAAACTTTAACACCGACTGCGCTCCTTCCGGGGCGCAGTGGTTTTAGTACCACCTCACTGCCCAAGAACAGTTGGTTTCCTCTCCTCCTCGAGTGGAAACTCCGTCCCATCCGGATTCCGTTCCTCAAACTGACCCGAGTATTCCAAACTCACTGTGTCAGATTACTCAAGGATGTCCAAAACCCTAACTTTGTGGACTACAGGAAGTTGGCAGCTCGTAGAGACTCGAACATTGAACCGGAAAACGATTTCTTACTCGAATCAGTCAAAAGGGACTCGACAATTCGCCAATATGATTCGGCCGTTAACCCCCAAAATAGGTGGTCCCCTTGGAAAGTTATTCCTCTTCTCCAAGATACTTTTCTATGTCCGGTCACCACTCTCAGGGCCTTTTTAGCCACGACTGCTACCCGATCGTCTGGCCCCTTGTTTATCAGGGAACAAGGAGGTACCATTCCCATACGTGGTATTAGGCTATAGATCCTATACTTCGTTTGACAAGCCAATCCGGGATCATTTCCCCCAGAAGATGGACTTTGATGACCTTATAAAGTTCACGGGTTGGGAATCTCCTATGGTCTTCAAACGCCACTATCTAATGAACTTACAGGCTCTTAAATACCCAACAGTTGCAGCTGGGAGCCGTATCTCTCCCCAGTGATCTTTTGTTCTTCCTTTCATCCATCTCTTTTCTTCTCCCTCCTACCCGCCACTCGCACCACGACGCCGCTTCCTTGGTGGTTCGTTAGCCCTAAGTTTATTACATATTAGGTTATGTTTGTAACTATTATTGATTACCGTTGTTACAGGGTTGGGATATTCTTAGCCATGTCAGTTTTGTAGCATGTTTCCTCTGATACTCGGAGGCTTCCCTGTTATCATGTTTGTTTACCTTAATTATTTATGATTTTCTTTACATGGTGTTGTTTCTCTCCCCTCTTTAAAATTAGTTATTGTTGGGCTTGGAAGGCATTCTCTGGTACATTTTCACCCGGCGCCACAGATCGACCCAGAAAAGGGATTTTGACGAAGGAAAAATCTATTTCTGGGGAGAGACCTGTGGCGCCCGGTGAAACCCTTCCCCTTTATTTTACACAATCCCACCCTTTCCTTTCCAAGCCATCATGGCCAATACAGAAGGATGTTGTTCAGATGGCGCTCGCGTCGTGGCGTGGGTGGTGTGGCGCTGGTGGTTGGCAAGGGCCTTTGTATCGGCCCATCCCTTTGACGAAGGAATTAACTAAATGGAAGACAACCTGTGAATAGTGGATTTCACGCGCCTTTGCTTTATACACGACACCCTAAAGGTGCTCGCGCGAGGGTTGTAACCTCAGCATTCCATGCTTTTATCTTTCTCTGGTATAATTGGAAGGTTTTATCAGAAAAGGTATATAAGAAGGACTCTTTTCACCCGGCGCCACAGGTCTCTCCCCAGAAATAGATTTTTCCTTCGTCAAAATCCCTTTTATATTCTGAAGGTGATCAAATTTAAGTGGTGTTGCGCTAAGGGTAAGGTACAGTCCATATGAAGTATCTGGCAGCCTTCTGCTTTGACTTTGTACTTCCGGTATTCCTTGGAGACTCTCTTGACAAGGGGAATCCATGGTTCCGTTTCCTGGGAAACAGTGCAAAAGAGCATATTGTTATTACATTCGTTATATATCTTAAAAGCAACTTTATGCAGTAAGAAGCCTGGGGGAAAAGCATAAAGAGGAGAAGAACCTTCCCAGCTAATGTGAAGAGCATTATTACTGATTGCTTTTGTGTTGGGTACGGAAGAACAAAATCTTTTACATTTAGAATTGAAGCCATTGGTGAAAAGGTCTATTTCAGGAGAGAAATTCATATCTGTGCAAATTAAATTGAATAGATTGTCGTCAAGAGTGGCTTCTGGATGTATGGAACCAAAGTCTCTCGATAGGGAATCAGCTATCACATTGCATTTCCCTTTAATCCATTTAGTTTGAATGTCTATGTTGTATTTTCCTTTGATGTTTAGTAACACTTTGATGGCCTCCTGGGCCGATTTGTTCCTAATGCTACCATGTTTTTTGATCCAGCAGTTTGTTACTTGTGAATCTATGTGAATTAGTACTACTTTGTTTCTTAGTTTGTCTCTGAAATGTTTTATACAGTAAATGCATGCAAGTAATTCTCTAATGTTAATGTGCAGAGTATTCTCATTTTGTAGCCATGTATTATTAGTTGAGAGTATGCCATGTTCTCCCACTAATGCTCCACCCCAGCCAAAGTTGGATGCATCTGTGAATAGTTCTAGATCTACTTGATTATTAGAAATGTTTATATCACTATACATGTTAGTCTGTTTCCATTCTCCTAGAAAGGATTTGAAAGAAGGAGGAATGATTCTATATCCTTTAGCAAAATATCTATGAAATCTGTGAAGGAATTTAAGATAGTATCTACCGTAAAAGGTGTAGTAGGAACAGAGGGTAAGTGATCCTATCAATCTTTGATATAATTTGAGGTCAGATCTGTTCAAGTTTAATACTGTATTGGCAAGTCTGATAAATTTATCAATATTTTTCTGCATTGGTCTCATTGTTTTGTTCTCCAAGTTATAATGAACTCCCAAGAACTCTATCTTTTGCACTGGATGAATGACAGACTTTTTAATAGATATTTGCCAGCCCAGCTCTGTGAGCACTTCAATGACCATTTGGGTGTGAGCCTCGCATTTGTGAAAGTAATCTGCTAATATGAGTATATCATCTAAGTAGTTAAGATGAGAATATTATATTCCTTCCTAATGTATTTAACTACTGTGTACATTAGTTTGGAAAAGATGTAGGGAGCTGTCTTTAACCCGAAGGGAACAACCGTCCATTTGAATTTGCGCTTTCCTAATTTGAACGTTAAGAATCTTTGAGCACTTGAATGGAGGGGGACGTGCCAATAAGCGTCCTTTAAATCAAGTCTACATGCTCAGTTGTTTAAATGCAAATAAGGGAATAAAGTTTTAGGTTTCAGCATGGAGAAATGTTATTTTCATTAGTAAAATAAATTTTTGAATATACTTACCCGATAATCATGTAGCTGTCAACTCCGTTGCCCGACAGAATTCTACGGGAGGGATACGCCAGCTATCACTATACTAGAAGGGGGTGTACTCACCAGCGCCACCTGTGGCCAGGTACTGCAGTACTTCTTGTTGACACCACCTCACTTTTTCCTCGGTCCACTGGTTCTCTATGGGGAGGAAGGGCAGGTCAATTAAATCATGATTATCGGGTAAGTATATTCAAAAATTTATTTTACTAATGAAAATAACATTTTTCAATATTAAACTTACCCGATAATCATGTAGCTGATTCACACCCAGGGGGGTGGGTGAAAACCAGTGTACAAGACTAAAGGATAGCTAAGTATCCCGTATTTCATATAATCAGTTATTTCAGAATAACAATGAAATAATAAGTACCTGGTAAGGAAGTCGACTTGAACCGTTACTCTGCCTTTATTAAGTTCGTCTTCCTTACTGAGAGCAGCGTTCCTCTTAGGAGGCTGAATCAACTCTAAGGTGCTAAAGTATATAGGGCTGCAACCCCTACTAAAGGACCTCTACACAACCTCTAACCCAGGCGCTTCTCAAGAATGAATTGACCACCCGCCAAATCAAAAGGATGCGGAAGGCTTCTTAGCCTACCGTAACAACCATAAAAACAACAATAAAAGCATTCAAGAGAAAGGTTAAAAAAGGTTATGGGATTAAGGGAATGTAGTGGCTGAGCCCTCACCTACTACTGCACTCGCTGCTACGAATGGTCCCAGGGTGTAGCAGTTCTCGTAAAGAGACTGGACATCTTTAAGATAAAATGATGCAAACACTGACTTGCTCCTCCAATAAGTTGCATCCATTATGCTCTGCAGAGAACGGTTCTTATTAAAGGCCATCGAAGTGGCTACGGCTCTCACTTCGTGGGTCCTTACCTTCAGCAAAGCAAGGTCTTCCTCCTTCATATGAGAATGGGCTTCTCTAATCAGAAGCCTTATATAATACGAAAGTCCGTTTTTGGACATGGGCATCGAAGGTTTCTTGATTGCACACCATAAGGCTTCTGACTGTCCTCGTATAGGTTTTGACCTATTAAGATAATATTTTAGAGCTCTGACAGGGCAAAGAACTCTTTCTAGCTCGTTACCTACCATGTTGGAAAGGCTAGGAATTTCAAACGATCTAGGCCAAGGACGTGAAGGAAGTTCATTCTTAGCTAAAAATCCGAGCTGTAAAGAACATGTTGCAGATTCGGATGTGAACCCGATGTTCTTGCTGAAGGCATGAACCTCACTGACTCTTTTAGCTGTTGCAAGGCAGACGAGGAAAAGAGTCTTGAGGGTAAGGTCCTTGAAGGAAGCTGACTGGAGAGGTTCGAACCTAGGCGACATAAGGAACCTTAAGACTACGTCTAGATTCCAGCCTGGAGTGGGTAAACGACGTTCTTTAGCAGTCTCAAAAGACTTAAGGATGTCTTGAAGGTCCTTGTTGGAAGAAAGGTCCAAACCTCTGTGGCGGAGAACTGAAGCCAACATACTCCTGTACCCTTTAATCGTAGGAGCCGAAAGGGATCTCTCATTCCTTAGATGTAATAGGAAGTCAGCTATTTGGGTTACAGAGGTATTGGTGGATGAAACTGCATTGGCTCTACACCAGCTCCGGAAGACTTCCCACTTGGATTGGTAGACTCTACGAGTGGATACCCTCCTTGCTCTGGCAATCGCACTGGCTGCCTCTTTCGAAAAGCCTCTAGCTCTAGCGAATCTTTCGACAGTCTGAAGGCAGTCAGCCGAAGAGCGTGGAGGTTTGGGTGCAACTTGTCTACGTGAGGTTGACGTAGAAGGTCCACTCTTAGAGGAAGAGTCCTGGGGATGTCGACCAGCCATTGTAGTACCTCTGTGAACCATTCTCTTGCAGGCCAAAGGGGAGCAACCAGCGTCAGCCGTGTCCCTTCGTGCGAGATGAACTTTTGAATGACTCTGTTGATGATCTTGAACGGTGGGAATGCGTAAAGGTCGAGATGGGACCAATTCAGCAGAAAAGCATCCACATGAACTGCTGCTGGGTCTGGAACTGGGGAACAGTACAAAGGAAGTCTCTTGGTCATGGAGGTGGCAAACAGATCTATTGTAGGCTGACCCCACAAGGTCCAAATTCTGTTGCACACGCTCTTGTGAAGGGTCCATTCCGTGGGGATGACCTGATCTTTTCTGCTTAGGCGATCTGCTGAGACGTTCATGTTGCCCTGAATGAACCTCGTTACTAGGGTGAGGTTTAGACTTCTTGACCAAATGAGGAGGTCCCTTGCGATCTCGTACAGGTTCCTCGAATGGGTCCCTCCCTGCTTGGAGATGTAGGCTAAGGCTGTGGTGTTGTCGGAGTTCACCTCCACCACCTTGCCTAGCAGGAGGGACTTGAAGTTCAATAGGGCCAAATGAACTGCCAGGAGCTCCTTGCAGTTGATGTGGAGCGTTACCTGTTCCTTGTTCCACGTTCCCGAGCATTCCTGTCCGTTCAAGGTCGCGCCCCAGCCCGAGTCTGATGCATCCGAGAAGAGATGAAGATTGGGGGTCTGAATCGCTAACGATAGGCCCTCTTTGAGAAGGAGGTTGGTCTTCCACCACAAGAGAGTGGTCTTCATCTCTTTGGTGACCGGGATAGAGACTGCTTCGAGCGTCAAATCCTTGTCCCAATGAGCTGCTAGATGGAATTGAAGAGGGCGGAGGTGGAGTCTCCCTAACTCGACGAACAGGGCTAACGATGACAGGGTCCCTGTGAGACTCATCCACTGTCTCACCGAGCAACTGCTCCTCTTCAGCATGCTCAGGATGCAATCTAGGGCTTGGCTTATCCTTGGGGCCGATGGAAAAGCCCGAAAATCCTGACTCCGAATCTCCATTCCCAGGTAAACAATGGATTGGGAGGGAATGAGCTGGGACTTTTCGAAGTTGACTAACAGACCCAGTTCCTTGATCAAGTCCAAAGTCCAGTTGAGACTCTCCAGACAGCGACGACTCGTGGAGGCTCTCAACAGCCAGTCGTCTAAGTAAAGGGAGGCTCTGATGTCGGATAAGTGGAGGAATTTTGCAATATTCCTCATCAGAAGCGTAAACACCATAGGAGCTGTGCTTAGGCCAAAACACAGGGCTTGGAATTGGTACACAACCTTTCCAAAAACGAATCTCAGGAAAGGTTGGGAGTCTGGATGAATAGGAACGTGAAAGTATGCGTCTTTCAGATCCAAAGAGACCATCCAGTCCTCCTGCCTGACCGCTGCTAGGACCGACTTCGTCGTCTCCATAGTGAACGTCTGCTTGGTGACATAAGCATTGAGCGCGCTGACGTCCAGCACCGGTCTCCAACCTCCTGTCTTCTTGGCCACCAGAAAGAGACGGTTGTAGAAGCCCGGGGATTGATGGTCCCGGACTATAACCACTGCCTTCTTCTGTAACAGGAGCGACACCTCCTGGTGCAACGCTAGCCTCTTGTCCTTTTCCTTGTAGTTGGGAGAGAGGTTGATGGGAGAAGTGGTCAGAGGGGGTTTGCGGCAGAATGGTATCCTGTAACCCTCCCTCAGCCACCTGACAGACTGGGCGTCTGCACCTCTCTTTTCCCAAGCTTGCCAGAAGATCTTGAGTCTGGCTCCTACTGCTGTCTGGAGAGGAGGAGAGTCAGTGTTTGCCTTGAGAAGTCTTGGAACCTTTCCTAGACTTGCTCCTGGAAGAGTCTGGACGGGAGCTTCCTCGGCTGGGGGCTCTACCACGAAAGGGCGGAATAAACCTCGTAGCAGGCGTATCAGCAACTGGGGTGCGGTAAGTCCTGGGGACTGAGGGAGCAACCTTAGTCTTACGAGCTGAAGAGGCCACAAGATCATGAGTGTCTTTCTGAATCATTGCCGCAGACAAGTCCTTGATAAGTTCTTCGGGAAACAAGAACTTAGAAAGCGGAGCGAAAAGGAGTTGAGACCTTTGACAAGGTGTGATGCTGGAAGAAAGGAAGGTACAAAGTTGCTCCCTTTTCTTAAGAACTCCCGACACAAAAATTGAAGCAAGCTCGCCAGATCCATCCCTAATAGCTTTATCCATGCAGGACATTAAAAGCATGGCCGAGTCTTTGTCCGCAGGGGAGGTCTTCTTGCTAAGGGCCCCCAGGCACCAGTCTAGAAAATTGAACATCTCAAAGGCACGAAATACACCCTTTAGTAAGTGGTCTAGATCGGAGAAGGTCCAGCAAACCTTAGAGCGCCTCATTGCTGTTCTACGAGGAGAGTCGACCAAACTCGAGAAGTCAGCCTGGGCAGAGGCAGGTACTCCCAAGCCTGGTTCCTCTCCTGTGGCATACCATACGCCCGCTTTAGAAGTGAGCTTAGTCGGTGGGAACATAAAGGAAGTCTTTCCTAGTTGCTGCTTAGACTGCAACCACTCCCCTAAAATTCTTAGAGCTCTCTTAGAGGACCTTGCAAAGACGAGCTTAGTATAAGTTGACTTGGCTGGCTGCATGCCCAGCGAAAACTCAGATGGCGGAGAGCGGGGGGTAGCAGAGACAAAATGGTCTGGGTATACCTCTCTGAAAAGAGCCAGGACCTTACGAAAGTCAATAGGAGGAGGAGAAGACTTGGATTCTTCCACGTCTGATGAGGGATCCAGGTGTGCAGCCTCATCATCAGAAACCTCATCACCAGAGTGTAGCGAAGTGAGAGGTAAGGTATGCTGAACAGCAGAATCTGCACGAGCGGGAGCAAAAACGCTTGTGGTTTCATCCTCAAGTCTGTGTTGCTGAGGCAAAACCTGAGGTTCAGGCTGCAAAGGCTGGTCAAAAGGAGTAGCAGAAGGTAGGTGCATGGGTTGAGGAGGCTGACTCCTGGCATGAGTGTCTTGACTCAAGAGTTGCGCTTGCTGTAAGGTTAGCGGATGCGCAGTAGCAGGTTCCTGAGGAACGAGTTGAGGTTCCTGAGGTGTGAGCTGCGAGAGTTGAGGTAGTGGCTGCGCAGAACGCAGTTCTTGTCTCGCGAGTTGAGGTTCCTGAGGCGCAAGGCTAAGGTGATGAGGCTCTCGCCTTGAGGAGGGTTGAGGTCGCTGCAGCGAGAGCTGAGGTGTCTGCCTCATGGATGGGAGAGGTTGTTGTACCTCAAGAGAGTGTTGCCTCACTGGTGGAACCGCAAGTGGAAGCGGAGGAAGTAAGGTATAAGCTTCCTGTTCCCATTGCTGAGGTTGCCTTAAGGAAGGCGGAGGTAGCTGCACACCGCTGGAAACTGGCAACTCAGTACGTGGTAAGGTATCCTGAGGAGCCTCAACATCGTACGCCTGGCAGACAGGACTGCGGTTAGGCGGAGCGATCGCAGGAGGAGGTGTAACCTTCTCAGCCTGACACTCACGCATTAAGACCGCAAGTTGTGACTGCATGGACTGCAGTAGAGTCAACTTGGGGTCGGCAGACACTAAGGTCTGCTGAGGCAAAGCCTTAACAGAAGAGATCTGTTGCGGCAGCACCTTACTCCTCTTAGGAGGTGTGCAGTCAGCTGATGACTGCGGCGAGTCAGAGCTGATCCAATGACTGCAGCCAGGTTGTAGAGCTCTTGAGGTCTGGACTTTGCATTTGAGAGGTCTTGAGACCTGAGTCCAACGTTTTCTCCCTGATAATTCTTCAGCAGACGAGTAAAAGACGGGCTCAATCGTCTGCGGGTGGGAGTGACGGTCTTTGTAAGACACGCCCGCAACCACCGAGGATACTTCTGTGCGCCGATCAAGGCCTGCCGAACCCTTTTGCCCTTCGACATTGCTTCTCCCCTGGGCTTGGGAGTTTGCAAGAGGTCCCGGACTGGGAGGACGACTGGCACGCACAGAAGTACCCTCACGCACCACACTGAAACTGACACTAGCACTTGGCACTGCACTGACACTCGCACTTGTCACAGCACTGGCACTATTACCTCCCACTGCACTTTTGACCTTAAGTTCCTTGACTTCGGCCATAAGAGACTTATGATCACTAACCACCGATTCCACTTTGTCACCTAAAGCCTGAATGGCACGCAAAACAACAGACATATCAGGTTGAGGGCAAATAGTAGGTTCGGGGGTAGCCACTACAGGGGGAGGAAAAGGTAGGGGATCATGAGGTGAGGAAAAAAGTGAAGAGCGAGAAGAACTCCTCCTAACTCTCTCTCTCTCTAACTTAGTTGAATATTTAAGAAATCGGACAAATTCAAGTTCCGAAAGTCCGGCGCATTCCTCACATCGATCTTCCAACTGACAGGGTCTTTCCCTACAGTCAGAACAAGCGGTGTGAGGATCTACCGAGGCCTTCGGAATACGCCTATTACAAGACCTACATCGTCTATGGGGTGGGGCTTGTGAAATGTCAGACATCTTGAATCAAAGAGTTAGCCAAGTGGGGATTCCAAATCAAGCAAAAAGATCGTTAACCATTAATCAGAACTAAATAATAGCTATCTAAGCTAATATAGAAGTTTTCCAGTAAAGCGACAGCCGAAATCTGAGAGAAATACTTCACCAAAAGCCGTGAAAATACTCCAAGATCATAAGCGTATCCCATGAATGTCTTGCCGGAAGCACGACAGAGGAAAAAGTGAGGTGGTGTCAACAAGAAGTACTGCAGTACCTGGCCACAGGTGGCGCTGGTGAGTACACCCCCTTCTAGTATAGTGATAGCTGGCGTATCCCTCCCGTAGAATTCTGTCGGGCAACGGAGTTGACAGCTACATGATTATCGGGTAAGTTTAATATTGAAAAAGGAGGTTTTTTTATCATAGTACAGTATTAAGGCATTTCATATCGAAGATTAGGCGAATGCTCCCATCGGGTTTAAGCTTGTAAAATATGTGGTTAGAGTAGTAGAAAGAATTTCTGTTAATTTGTTCTATTACCCCTGGGTCTAGTAATCTGTTACATTCTCTCTCTAGTATTATTCTCTTGCTAGAAGGATAATATCTATCAACCCCTAATCTTTTCAAAGTCTTTTGAGCCTTATTTTTATTGATAAATGGGAGTCTCACACCCTTACTGATCAAGTTGCATGCAAAAGAAGAATTTGGGAGTTTTTGCCAATTTTCTAATTTATTTGTCAATGACCTACCTATCCCACTTACTGGAGGGGCGTGAGAGGTTTCCTTGGAGCTAGAGGCTTCTGTAGGGAAATTTAACTCTTCCAATATCATTGAATTGTTAGTGGGTACATTTGCCAAATTTTTATCTTTACTGTGTAGCTCCAGGTTATTTTCATCTTGGTCCAAGCAGGGCTCGATGGTATTAAGAATTAAAAGAATAATTAGTTTTGTTTCTTATCTTTGACGTCTGAATTAATTGCTGTCTATCCCCCTGTACTCCTTCCCCCTCTTCGGCTACCTCTCTTGATACCTCGCCTGTAGGGATTGAACCTATTCCTGAACCCAAAGCTTCCCCTGAAACCTCTGTAAAAGTTGAATTTCCCTCTGGTGTAGCCCTGATGCTTGCCAAAGTTGAACCTTCCACCTCTAGAGAAAATGTCCCCTCCTCTAGGAAGGGGACCGCCTCGAAAGCACGAAGCAATAGCTTTCCTATGATCATCTGATAAGACCCATATATCATTAATTTCAGCTTTAATAATAGCATCTCTGGTATCTAAATTGAGGTTCCTGGGTAAAGTTCTACTTCTGAATGAGCGGATTAAACTTTTAATTAGATCAATGTGTTTCCTGAAAGGCCCAATTATCACTTTAGTAATGAAATCAATATCGTTAATCTTAGAGGGGTAAGCTAACTGCGCCAGAGCTGCATGCCCTTGAAAAGAAGATATAGCCATTTTAATGTTTTCAATATCAAAGTGAAATTTCTTCTTGAAATCTTCATTGAACAACCTGCCACTTGGCCAAAAGTTCAACTTTGGCAAATTTATCAATTTGAAAAGGTCTGCAAGTTCTTTATTATGATTACAAACAAAGAATTGATCATGAGAGTTCTTGTCTCCTTCACTTAATGTTAATGCAATTAGGGGAGTCATTTAATTGAATTTTCCCATCTCTATGAATGGAGGGCACAGCATTGAAATTGTTAGATATATAAGTAGGAATAGGTTTGTTAAAAGTAAGTGGGTTAAATTTTTCATAGTCACTACTATCTTCATTATAAGTTGTAAATAATTCTTCATTTGCATTCTCAAGTAAATCTACTTTACGGCAAGGGCGCTTGGGAGGAGGAGTACAGTATTGTCATTCCTTTTTGCAGTCGAACCACCTCTGCAATAGGAATGAAAATCTAGACTCAAATTTGATAATAAAAGTTTAACTGATGTCTATAACATGGCTCATGAATTTACAAATCAGGTTGGACAGCAGCAGACCTAGAAGGCTGAAGCCAGGCAATCGGGTTCTAGGCTCAAATGGCCTTCATCGGTTAATTCAGGTCAATCGGCATCCTCTCACTAATATCCCATGCTTAAATCTATATAGCCTCTACAGTAATAATCTTATATTATTTATATAGCCGACCTGTCAGAAATTCGTAAGACGCAGTTCCTCATGGTAAGGGGTAAACCATTATATCGAAAGGAAACGAGTGTGATATAAAATTCTACCCATTAGCTGAGGTAGGCGCAATTATACCGCCTTTGACAGGAACCCCTCCAGTTAAATGTTGACGATAGGATCTCGGTGGGATAGGCGAAAGCAGCGGCTAATAGGTAGCCTAGATTGACGTAGTATACAGTATTAAACTTAAAATAAGAAAAAGTTAGGCTAGTTAGGCTACTCAACTCTTTGGAACGAAAGGCAAACGTAGTTAACACCTCACCTTACTGCATAAATTACCTTTGGCACATAAGTATCTAGCCCTAATAATGTTTAGGCTCACTTTACACATAGTTTAGGATTTTATGATAATGTACTTCGGTCTCGAAATTTATCTATTTTCAAACTTTTACGATTATCACTACCGCACGGTCCGTTCCGGCTCATTGTTTACCTTTTACTGCCATGCTCATGACGTCATCAGTCTATATCCGCTGCTATCCAAGACGTTTTTATATAAAAACAGAATATTAAACCTTACCCTTTCTCCACTAGTTTCAATAATGTTTGATTCTGTAATAATAACAATTGAAGAATTTCACTGTTGGAAGGTTCCTGGCTGGTTACTTCCGTTTTGGGACATCTCTTCTTTTTGGGTTGTGCCGGTAGAATATGGTCATCATCGCAAGTTTCGCTAAGATTATGCACATCTGCTGATACTACGACTTTTTTGGACATTTTAATTGGTTGATTAAGGCGTTGTCCCTCGTAACAATAATTAGGGGAGGGTTGTAGTGTAATGGTGAGGTGTAACAGGTGTTAACTGTGTCCTGTCAACTTCAAATATGGCGGGTTGGTTCCTGTCAACTCATGTCTCTGGTTGCTCCGCCCCGATGGCCGTGGTTTGTGCCCGCTTAGGGCTGTCTGGGGGAGGAGCCAGGGGTGTGTCATAGCAAAACCAGTGGGTCTGAAAGGCTAAAGCCTCTCTCTCTCTAGAACTCTTCTTCTCCGCTAAGCGGAGGATGGCTAGTATCACTTGATTTATGTGAGGCGATCTCGAGCCCTGTCGATTTAGGCATCTCATTATGACTTCGCTGTCTAGAACCAGACGGATGTGGATTGAGCAGAGTAGTTTCAGTTTCTTTAGGGAAAGAAAAACTGCCATGGCTTCCAGGAAGTTTATGTGGAAGGTTTTGAAGAGGGGAGACCAGGTTCCTTGGACTTTCCGATGGTGAGAGTGACCTCCCCACCCCTCTTTTGAGGCATCCGCGTGAACGGTGACTGACGGTGGAGGTGGTTGTAAGGGAACCTTGTTCTTTAGGTTTTTGGCCTCCGACCATGGCTTGAATAGGGATCGCAGATGATTTGGTGTCGGTCTTTTTAGATCTCTTCGAGCGTTTGATGCGTATTTTCTCCAGACTCCTGATGCATCTTTTAATTGTGCTCTCAATACTGGATCTGTCACTGAGGCAAACTGGAGAGACCCCAACACTCTCTCCTGTTGCCTTCTTGATATCCTTGCGGATCGAAGAAGGCTTCTGACAGATCCCGCTATCTCTTTCCGTTTCTGTGATGGAATGGAAAGGCAGTGCGACTGCAAGTTCCAGTGGACGCCCAGCCACTGAAACTTCTGAGCTGGAGACAGTCGGGATTTTTCCCGATTGATCTTGAATCCTAAGTGTTCCAGGAACTGGATGACTTCCATGGAGGCTTGCCTGCATTCTTCTTCGGATGCTGCCCACACCAGCCAGTCGTCCACGTAGGCTACCACCTGGATTCCTTTTAGGCGTAGTTGATGAATGACTGCATTCACAAGCTTGGTGAATACCCTTGGAGCTATGTTTAGTCCAAAGGGCATGGCTCTGAAGACGTACTGTCTTCTTTGTAGTTTGAATTCCAGGTAGGGGGAAACTTGACGGCTGATTTGAACGTGCCAGTACGCATCCGTCATGTCTATGGAGACTGTGTATGCCCGTTTGGGCAACAGGGTCCTGATGTGTTGAAGCGTCAGCATTTTGAACTTGTTGAGTGGTGACAAGTCCAGAATTACTCTGAGCTTTTCCGAGTCCTTCTTCGGAACACAAAATAGCCTTCCTTGGAATCTGACGGACTTCGCCTTCCGTATAACTCTTTTGTTCAAGAGTTCCTGAACATATTCTTCCAATATGGGGGTTGAGTGTTGGAAGAATTGAGGGAAAGTTGGTAGAGTTGAGCTCCAACTCCCCCCTAGTCCGTTCTTGATTAGGCTGTGGGCCCAGGGATCGAAGGTCCAACGATCCCGGAAGTAGAAGTCTCCCTCCTACCGGTAGCATTTCACTTTGAGTGCTGGGAGGAGGATTTACCTCCTTGGCCACGTCCACCCCTGTTGCCCCTACCTCTGGAGGAGCGTCTGGAGGAGCCTCGAAAGGATCCTCGAGACTTCGGCCGAAAGGTCGTAGACTGCCTTTCAAACACTGGGGTGAACACTGGTGACTGAGTCGCCAGGGTTTGGGGCACCAGTTGAAAGGTGGTGGGTGGTTGTGCCACCGTCTGGGGCACCGTGGCCACAGGAAGCTGCTGTTGCTGCTTAGGTCGAGAGGGCACTCTAGGTCGCTTTGATTTATTCTTCGGCTGGGGACCCTCGTCAGCTGAAGATTTCCTCTTGGTGGACAAGCCGCACTTGGAAAGGAGGTTCCTGTTTTCAGTGGCGGCTTTGTCCACGACCTCTTTGACCACTTCACTTGGGAAGAGGTCTTTTCCCCAGATGTTGGAAGCTATCAGCTTCCTGGGTTCGTGCCTCACCGCAGCCGAGGCGAACACGAACTCTCTACAAGCCCTTCTGGCTTTAATAAAGTTGTAAAGGTCTTTAGTCACCGTCGCCAGATGGGCTTTGGCGAAGACCATGTACATGTCTAGTTTATCTGGGATGATTGTCATTGTTTCCAGGCCAGTCTGTAGAGACAAGGAAGCGGCTAAGCGTTCATTTGTCTCCTGCTCTCTACGCAGGAAAAAGTCCGACAGCTTGGGGAGGTCTTCGCCCAACTGTCGTCCGGCAATATCTGCCTCCAGCTTCCCGACTGTGAAGGTGTTGTGGACATCCTTCCAGACCGCATCATCTGATGGAAAGGCTAGGTAGAAGAGTCCACACTCTTCGAGTGTAGGGCACAGTTTCCCTGCCTCAATTGCCTTTAAGGCTGCCTTGAGCCCTTTATCCATAAAGGGGAAGGCACGTTGAGGATCAGCAATGAAGGACGGGTGCTTCTTGCTGAGAGCCGGCACCTTAGAGCTAGTGAAGGCCCTCTCCTTTAAGGTGGTGGTCAATAAGGCTCTTTGGACGCTGGTTCCGTCCTGAGACGGACGTAGCAGTCTGGGTAGGACCCTTTGCTGGGCTAGAATTCAATATCCTCTACTGGGACAGTACCCAGTTTATCTGAGAGGAATATCTTCCCGCCCGACATGGGCATGTGCTCTGCATACCTCCAAGGGTTAACGTCAGAGAAGGCAGGGAGATCCTTAATGTTCAGCTTCTTCGGAGCTAAACGTGCCGTAACCAGTTGATGGATTTTGGTCCGAAAAGAGGCCTCCTTCTCGGTCGATTTCTGTTGCATGTCTTGCACCATGGACAGCGACGAGTGCAAAGTACTCGTAATCGAATTCAATTGGGGCGCAGTGGAGGAAGTAGAAGGCACCGGCTCATTTCCTATGGCCGATGACACCGAAATCGTATCGGCTTTCTCCAGTAGTGGTTCGGGTGGAACATCATCCACCTGATCCAGCTCCTCCACTAGGAGATTGTTCTCCGTCTCCTCTGAGACAACTGACATGTTGTCCTCAAGTTGGATGGTCTCCAAGGCATCCGAAACTTCAGATTCTACCGGAATCTGAACAAGGGGAATCTCAGGTTGAGCCTGGGGAATGACCGCATCCGAAGATGCCCTAGGAAAGAGACATGCCCTCATCCTTTCATTAGGAAGGTATGGGCCGGAAGTATTCTTCTGAAAACCCCTAACCCATTTACGCAGCTTCTCCCTTGCTGCGTCCCTTGACTCAGTTGACTTTTGGTCATCAAAAGCCTCAGTTACTAGGTTAGTACAAACGGTACATACCTGCGGGTCCCAAAACTTGAGAGCCCCCTTGGTGACAGCGCAGCGAGCATGGGCCCTGCACATGTCGTGGCCGCATAAGTTCTAACTGCGGACCCGGCAAAAACTATTCCCGCACTCGGGATGCTCCTCCTGTAAAGAAAGGAAATGTCTATTAGTATTCGGTGAAATTCTCAAATTTCAACATACATAATATATTATATTAGCTTGGATAGGGTAAGCTATAAGTAGGAAAGACAAATACATGTGTTTCCTGTCCAGCCAATTGCTATGACCTCCTCCAATATTGAAAACAGAATTCTTAAGAATCTTTAGGGGAAGATGATATCCTATGATATTAGTGTATCTTAACACAATCTTCGAGTTTCAATAATGGGGATTAAGGACAATAATGGATCATATCTATTAAAGGAAGAGAGAATCGCTCTTTAATATGTGATGGTCTCACAATAGGCTGCCCATGAAGCACTTTGTAGGTTGGAAAAACTTTGGGCTACAGCACTGACTGTTTGGCAACAAGTTGTCAGACTTGTCAGGCCTGCCGGCACCTGCCGGGCCTGCCGGCATCTGCCAGGCAGGCCGGCACATGCCGGCCTATACTGGGCTATTGAAGGCAAGTATTGTCTTCATAACATTGTGTGATAGGCCGCCGGCAACGGCTCTGCCGGCCGGCAACAGCCCTGCCGCCGGCGGTGGCACTGCCGGCCGGCAGTAGTATCTGCCGGCTGCCAGCGGCGGCGGCGGCGGCTCTTCGGGCGGCGGCGGCGGCTCTACGGGCGAGGGCTGCTCTTCGGGTGACGGCGGCTCTTCGGGCGGCGGCGGCGGCTCTTCGGGCGGCGGCGGCGGCTCTTCGGGCGGCGGCGGCGGCTCTTCGGGCGGCGGCGGCGGCTCTTCGGGCGGCGGCGGCGGCGGCTCTTCGGGCGGCGGCGGCGGCGGCTCTTCGGGCGGCGGCGGCGGCGGCTCTTCGGGCGGCGGCGGCGGCTCTTCGGGCGGCGGCGGCGGCTCTTCGGGCGGCGGCGGCGGCTCTTCGGGCGGCGGCGGCGGCTCTTCGGGCGGCGGCGGCGGCTCTTCGGGCGGCGGCGGCGGCTCTTCGGGCGGCGGCGGCGGCTCTTCGGGCGGCGGCGGCGGCTCTTCGGGCGGCGGCGGCGGCTCTTCGGGCGGCGGCGGCGGCTCTTCGGGCGGCGGCGGCGGCTCTTCGGGCGGCGGCGGCGGCTCTTCGGGCGGCGGCGGCTCTTCGGGCGGCGGCGGCTCTTCGGGCGGCGGCGGCTCTTCGGGCGGCGGCTCTGCCGGCTGTGTCATGGATCATGCCGGCCGGCAGCCGAGGATCCTTCCATCAAGGGGAACCAAGGCAGTCGGCGGCAGAGGACCAGGATTGGGTGGCCGGCTGCCGGTCGGTTACTCAGCGGCCGGCAGTCCGTACCCGAATGTCCAATATTTTTGGCCCAGTATGAAAGTACGAGAGAAAGAAAAGATGGAGGAAGGCAAGGGTTCAGCCTTGCCGGCCTGCATCCAGAATGAGTGTTCAAGTGGAAGGGGGAATTAAATTCGGGCTTCCACCCAACCATATCCCAGTCATGAGGGATAATGGAAGGCAGTCCAAGGGAGGACCGATGAACACTCTAAAGAATATGAGGACACCCGCCGGCAGCCGACCTAGCCGGCGGCCGATGGGGAGCCTCAGGCCAGTCCTACAAGAACCCTAGGGTCAATGTAGAACGACGGCCAGGAGGGTGTTGGATCATTCAACACGAAAGGGATAGCGGGGAGGGGTAGGTGTCCTATAGTTAAGGTAATGTCCGAAGGCACTACCCAACTTAGAGGATTCTGTTCTCGTAGAGTAACCTCAGATAGGGGAAGTCATTTCCCCAGGTTGGGTTAGTCAAGGGAGAGGGTGTACGTAGGACCCTGACTCGCAGGAGAGCAGAATTTCGTACCAGAGACCCTAGGCAATGAAGAAATCCTTTCTTCGGTCTAGGGACTACTGGCACAGGACTGTCTGCTAGGCCAGGGAAGGGAGCATTGTCATACAAAACTCCCAAGTATGGCCTAGGGAGGTTTAGCCTCCTGAAAGGGCAGCTTAACCTGACCTGGGAAGTCATTTCACCAAGACAGGGAGATGCCTAACACAGACTAATACGCTGATGTCCCGTCCTAAACTCAAACCCGACTCAGTGGTTAGGAGAAAGAAAACGGAACGTCTCAGTAAAACTTTGCCAGAACTCTGTTCACAGCAAAGAAAACTGAGAATAACCTAGGCTAATCAGAGGGAAGGGATCGCTCTTAAATCTCCTAGGAGATTGGTATTGACTTAAAAGGTATAGGAAGGGTCAGTCTCCCCTTAAAAGGCAATACAAGAGCAATGGGGACATGTATGAAAGTATACTAAAGCCCCTAGGCTAGTAGCCTAGGAGCATTGAGAATCGATCACCGAAACTCTCTGTATACTATCTTGGAAGAGGAAAGCATAATTAAGTAATATCAAACAAGTGTAATAAATTTGCCTGTGCTTCAATACAACTTTACCAGGATGGTTATATCATGCATGAAGTGTGAGGGTGCCTAGGCTAGGAAGCCTAGCACTCGTGAGGCTCGTTCAGAATAGCCAAATTCACGACAACAAAGACATAATATAAGAATCCCTAGCTAAAAATCTAAATAGCTAAAGTTATTAAAGCGTATAAATGCCGGGAAAAGGTCGTTCTGGCTAACTAAATGAACAGAAGAACGACCGCGTCACTGACGCCATCCGGCTGGCAACAGCTCTTGTTACGTTAATTACGATCTCAATTGAAAAGCAAAACTGGCAAGAGCTTACATTAACACAAGATAAAGATAATACTTAACTTTCCAGAGGCTGATGAGGCTGGGGAAGACATCATAGACTCAAAAAAACTCCAAAATAGCGTGAGAGAACTGGGAAATCACCGGTATATCGAAGCTACAAGTGAAAGAATGACGATAGCGCCTCGGGTGGCAGACAGGCGCACTATTTGCGGTACAGTAGTGACTCGTCGAGAGCGATGTCTCTGAAACGACTCGCCCTATTCTTGCCTCTCTTTCCCCTTGTAGTGAAAGCTCTATTGGGGGTGTAAATAGCTATGAGACGTGTCAAGAATACGTCCTCTGATATTATGCGACATCCCTTCGTAAAATTTTAACGGATATTCGCTCCAGGAGTTAGAATTCTGGATACCTTTGGTAAATTTTCTGGGATATATCACTGTAGTCAAATATACCTAGGAAGCTAACTTTGAAGGAACTTCCATCACGACGACATAGCCTGAGCCCAAAAATCATGGTCATAAATATATAAAACACAAGATAGCAAGTAGGAAATATATATGGTTCAAGTATTTGGCTAAATTAAAGTATCTTACATTTACCAATTTGAGTGGCACTTAATCACAATCATTATCTGTGGAGTATGTTAAAGATTTTGGCCTGCACCAAGTCACAACCCACAAAGTATCAAAAGGATTGCTGATGCATAGTTTTCAAAGTAGGTTGTAGACGTTTTTCTTTAAAATTAGATTTGACAATCAACGTGAATTACACCATATGAAACTCTAGAATGTAACCTCTAGGCTACCACAAACAAACCTTGGTGGCCCCATTGCCGTAGGGTATATCAGGTTATACCTTGACATCTACTTATTAGCGATGGAAATAAAGCTCATTTTCGAAGTAAACATTAGTTTTTCTGGGTAAAACCCCATTTTCATTAGTAAAGCTTTTCCCGTGCTGTTCTATAATAATACACAGTATAGGTCCTGCAATCAAATACCATTACCCTGTAATAAAGTACAATACCAAAAAATCATGCAACATATAGTACATATTCGCCTTACATCATCCTCAGCCAATGCTAGTCAACTGCAAGAAAAAAGGACCCAGAAATGTCCAACCACTCCCGCTTGTTTAGGGTCTTTCTATACCAGTCTATATTTTACACTAATAAAAAAGGAACACTTACCATGAATTTCCATGAGTCACCGTAAGAAAAGGGAAATTAGTTATACACATTTTCCTTTGATTAATTCACTTTATAGCTTAAATTTACGAATATCACCAAATATATTATACTTTCAATGTAATTAGGTTCGAAATGACAACAAAACATGGTTTTTAACTCAACTCAACATCAAACTCTTCTTCTTATCTTCATACAATAATTTGCATCATTTCAATTTTGATTATCGCTCTATGTTAATTAATGGTTTTTACACACTCAAAAACTGTTAATGTACTGTAAATACAGTTCTTTTATTATTTCATTTACAGATTTTTTTACGTTATGATTAACAACAGGCATTTAGCTTTAACATAATTTTTAGTAATAAGAGTTTGACAGTCTCCAATACAACATTAATTTTTATCTGATATACCACACATACTGTATATATATATATATATATATATATATATATATATATATATATATATATATATATATATATATATATATATATATATACAACAAATACAGCTGTTTCTAGACAACTGCAGGACAGAGGCCTCAGACATGTCAATTCAAGTCTGGGGTTTAGCAAGTTTTCATTGCAATGCTGGCCAGTGTTGATGGTGATGTTGGGAGGTTTTTATAATATTGCTCACAGCAAACCAACCTAATATGGGTGGCCTTGATTAGTAGGTCTACAGCTATGCTGATCATGGCTACAAACCCTTCCATCATGTTAAGGTATCTCTACTCAGGAGGAATATGCATATATATATATATATATATATATATATATATATATATATATATATATATATATATATATATATATATATATATATATATATATATATATATATATATATATATATATATATACACACACACACATATATATATATATATATATATGCATATATATATATGCATATATATATATATGCATATATATATATATATATATATATATATATATATATATATATATATAACGGATTTTGAGCGAAGCGAAAAATCTATTTTTGGGTGAGATAGCCATGGCGTCCTGATGGAAGGTTCCTTTTTGGTAGCTTCCTTGGGTAAATAACTACTAAGATATTCCCAGAGAATTTAACCACAGGTTATCACAGAATTCTAACTTCTGGAGCGAGTATCCTAAAGGTTTCCCTTTTAAGACATCGTATATCAACAGGGGACGCATGTATTAACGCGCCACATAGCTATCTACACCCCGAACAGAGTTAATGCTTCGGTGTGTAAGGGCGGAGAATAGCTGGGAGCCGTTCCACAGCTAATCTCGTCCGTGGCTACTTTTGGTACTCGAGACGTAAACAAACGGGCGCCATTGCTTAAATGACGTCACGTCCGTCTCCATCCTTTGCATAGTAGCTCGCCTTACTTAGACGGATTTTCCCTTTGCTTACTTTATCGACTTGCATCTTTATCATGTCGCTACCTTCGGCCTCGCCTTCTTCTGGAAAGTTGAGTACAAGGTTCCAGTATTGTTTAGTTAAGCTCTGACCGTAAAGTAAATTTTACTTTTCGAGATATTTGATGTTTTGTGGCAGAGCTGTGCCTCACCGGACCCGCCATTTTATGGCGTCGTTGTTGTTCTGCATGCCTTATTTAGTTAGCCTCAACAAAGCTTCCGGCCTTATTTACTAATCGATACTATTAGTTTATTTAGTCTTCATAGCTAGGAACTTTTATATCGTGTTTTGACGCTTTTTTACCGGTCATCGATTGACCCCATACCAGTTGGCTACTATAGCCCCCAGGCCAGAGCGCCTATATCAGTGTTCATGCATGATAATTATCAGTGATCCTAGGCTTATTTATGAAGATAGTGGCATTATTTTACAATACTATTGACTGTGATGCAAGTGTTTTCGCCTTCAGGGACCATATAGGGGATAGGTTAGTTAGTGTGCCTTTCTAACCTAACCTACATGTAGGACCCCTATATGCTTCCTTCATCCCCCTGCCCTAGGGCATTCCCTCTGTGTAGCCTTGCTCCCCCTACCACGTAAGGGGATCAAACTATTATCAGAGTATTTTATCGCCTCTCTGTCCTCCCTAAGGGAATGATCCCCCCTTAGGGTTGCGCCTGAGAGTGAGGAACGGCTAGTCCTTCCTCTATTGCTAGGCTAGGTCTACGACTTTCCTGCAATAGCGATATATCTTCAATCCTTCCTAGTTCAGGATGTACATCCCTGCTCTAGGTTAGGTTTTGGAGGGGTTAATTCTGTTCCTTGCTGAAACTATACCCATGCACCGTTTTCAGTCAAGCTGCCTTACCTTAGGCTAGGGAGTGTCCTCCCTTCCTTAGTGGCCGCTCTGGTACAGAACCCCCTCCATGGAAGACCCTTCTCTTCTCCCCTCCCCACCTATCTCTTGTATGGCCTAGCCTATACTTAGGTTAGTCTATACCCATCTGTCCCCTGTCCTACAACTCCTCCTTAGGGTGGAGTGATAGGGCTACCTTGAGCTTTTGTGTGCAGTCCGCTCTGGTACATATACCCTTCATAGTGTCCTATGGGGTTAGCCACTGGATGTGTTCTGTATGCAGGGGTCTCCCCCCCCATGGGTGTCCCCTAGCCCTCCCTTGGGCTACCCTAGCTCCCGGTCCTCTGCGGCCCCTGCTTCTGGGTGATAGAGTCAGCCTCTATCATGGGTACACCCACTCAGGGGGGATGTCTCTTTCACTATCCGGGTGCCGGTCCCTTGCCGCCTCCACTGTCGGTGATACCCACCTCCTACCTTGGTGACTCATTCCATATCCCCTCGGCCGCCAGTCCTCCGTGTGCCGGGGGACTGCCGCCTGCCGCCGGCTTACAGCCGATGGCTCTCCCTCCTTCCTCATAGTTTGGTCGTCCGCCCGCCGGTCGCCCCCCCCCCCCCCCCCCCCCCCCCCCCCCCCGGGAGTGCCGGCATCCACTTCCGGCAGTCCGGTTCTGCTATAACCATCCTTGTTCCTGTCACCAACCGGCAACCTCCGGCTGCCGGAGCCGCCGCTCCATCTGCCGGCGTGCCTCCGCTGTGCCGGCGGCCGCCACCCTGGTATTACTCTTGACTTTTACATTGTCTGTCCTAATGCCAGAAACTCTGCTGGAGCGGCCTCCGGCGTGCCGGCGGTCTGCCGGAACCCTCCGGAGGCGTCAAGGCGACTTGCTCCCCCTTCTACTAGCTATCATCTGATATTGATAGCCCTACACTGCAACCAGATGGCTTGTTTACGTAAATGGATCAGTATCTTATTACTGCTCTATTGGTAATCATGCTGTCTTCTTGCATTTACAGATTTCCAGCATGCTGCGTGTATCCTAGCGCGGCTGGTTGCCGGAAGCCGTTACCCTATGGGATCTTTTAGTCCCCTAATCTGGAACTGAATGACCTCAGTCCCAACCTTATACCCTTGACAATTCCCATAGAATTCTATCTGCCTGTGCCTTCGGTCACATCGGATTGTCCAAGGATGAAGGTTACGGTAACCAGCCGGGCGGGATGCATGGAGTATGTTCCTATTCTATCTCAACCTTCCTCTGTGCATCACACCCCTTATCAAGTTAAGATTAATGATTAATATTAACTTAGTTTTAGAGCCATTCTTATGACTCCCCCATACTCATTTTCTCTTTCTTCCACAGGAGAAGCAGATGAAGTGTGACTACGACTTCTGCGCTGTGAAACACCCGCACTTCTACGGGCATACGGCGTGTAGGACTCACGCCCCTTGTGCCAACAAGAAAGGGGATCTGAAGTTCTGGGACCCGCAGAACTGTACGGTCTGCCAGGCTCGCCTAGTCGATGCCTTCCATAATCCTCCCTCAGCGGAGGTCAGGGACACTTCTCGGGATAAGCTATGCAAGTGGGTGCGTGGCTTCCAAAAGAATGCCACTGGACCGTACCTGGCCACCGAAGAAATGAGGTCCCTTCTTTTCCCAAAGGCCTCCCCCGATTCTGTGGTGCTCAAAGAATTGATCCCCACTGTCCAAATTACGGTGGAACCAGACGTAGTCATGGCCCAGTCCATGCACGAGTGCCACCTGGATTCCGTGAACGACGAACACATGTCGGATATTTCGGAGGGCACGGAGAAGACCCTTATGGCCCAAGGTGCGGAAGAGGAAGAGGACCAGGTGGAATACACCGAGTCGGAGCAAGAGGTCGCTCCTCCTTCCATCACCGCCCCTACTCCTACACCGACGGAAGTGTCTCTCCCGTCTACCTCCGCTACCCCGGATCTTAGTATCTCCATGAACCATAGGGAAGGGGATAATAAAACTATGACAGGCATATATTTCATAGTATAAGTAGGAGCGGATTGAGACGCACAAGTAATAAAATAGGAATTTTATTTCACAATTGCAGAAAAATAAAATGAATTACAGCAATAAGTAAAGTTAATTTACAGTAAATTATAATGTACATAGTAATAAAGACTTGCTCTTGAATCTGAAAGGGAATTTCAAATTTATTAGTAGGCACTCGTTCTCGAGGAACGTCAGTCTTTAATTAAAACACATCATGCTCTAGGCATGCGGCGCTTGTGTGACGACTATGACATTTCACCTGGGATAAGAACAGTTATAAGAAAGCACTAAGTGTTTTCGACATCACTATGTATCGCTCGAGGGTCAACATAGGCACCCGAAGAGTTAGAGTCCCAAGTAACAAGCTGTTCTATGCAGAGTTAGGTGCAGGTTTCATAACACTACCTGCGGCTACCACAAAATGTTTGACTTCGTGCACTTGTTTCGCATAATGTTTGAAGAAAACACGCGAGGACTTCCAGCCTGTAAAGCTTTTAAGGCTTTCGAAGTCCATACTCTGAAAGAAATTCAGAGACGATGCAACTTTTCTAGGATCGTGACCGGCGGGTGTACTGTCAGGATCCGCTCTGCGAATGAAGTAGGTGATTTTCGCTCTTAGTTTTTTCAGTGACAGGTCCCTGCCCGATGTTTCTCCTTTGAAGAGTTGGCCTCCACCAAAGTTCGAAGTTCTGCGAAGATAGACCTTGAGGCTCTCTACTGGGCATAGAGAGGCATCTTCCTTCAGGGGGCATATTCTCCAGGGGCCCCATCTTTTGGTGGGTAATTCGTTTTTAGCGAGAAACGTCGGATCCGGGGAGAGGGTAATGTCTCCTGAATCAGTAAACAGGATATGACCCTCTTCTCTTGACAATGCCACTATTTCGCTGACTCGGGCTCCTGAGGCAAGAGCAAAGAGAAATATAACTTTCTGAGTCAGATCCTTGAGAGGGCATGAATCATTATCCAAGTTGGAGGCGAAATGGAGCACCTTGTCCAATGACCAGGAGATCGGTTTCGGTGGGGGTGCTGGGCGTAGACGAGCGCATGCTTTCGGCAGTTTATTGAAGATGTCGCTGGACAGATCAATTTGGAAGGCATACAGTAGTGGTCTAGTCAAGGCCGATTTGCAAGTCGAAATCGTATTGGCTGCTAATCCCTGTCCATGAAGGTGAATGAAGGACATGCAGAAATCAATGGTGATTTCCTTAGGATTTTTTGCCTTGACGAAAGAGACCCATTTTCTCCAAGATGATTCGTATTGCCGTCTTGTGGATTCGGTCTTGTATTCCTCGAGGAAGTCTAGACTTTTCTTCGAGATCCCAAACCTCTTCTTTGCGGCTAGGGAGAGAAAATCATGAGATGAAGGTCCTTGATTTTCGATGATGAAGCGAAGACAGTCGACTTCTGTACTTGTTGGGAGAGAACTGGGCCCAGGAGAGGGATCAGCTTGGGCTGCAGCTCCAGGACCAGGGGGTACCAGTTGCTCCGGGGCCACTTGGGAGCCACTAGGGCCGCTGTCCCTTTGAAGGTTCTCAGCTTGGAGAGGACTTTCAGCAGAAGGTTGGTGGGAGGGAACAGGTAGATCTTGGACCATCTGTACCAGTCCAGTGACATGGCATCCACTGCTTCTGCCTTGGGGTCCTCGTACGGGGCCACATATCGAGGAAGTTGATTGTTGTCGCTCGTTGCGAAGAGATCGATCTGGAGTTCTGGGACTTGGTGAGAGATGAAGGAGAATGATCTTGCGTCTAGAGACCATTCCGACTCTATCGGGCTTGTCCGAGATAGAGCATCCGCTGTCACGTTGCGGAATCCTTGTAGGTGAACTGCAGACAGGTGCCATTTCTTCTTCTCTGCCAGACAGAAGATTGGAAGAAGCACCTGATTTATCTGGGGCGATCTTGAGCCTTGGCGATTGAGACATCGAACTACCACCGAGTTGTCTAGGGTTAGACGAATATGGATCGAGGGAGGCGGGGAGAGTTTCTTCAGAGTTAGAAGGACCGCCATGGCCTCCAAGATGTTGATGTGAAACGTCTTGAACAGGGGAGACCATGTGCCTTGAGCCTGTTTTTGGTGGGAGTGACCTCCCCAACCCTCCAGCGAAGCGTCCGTGTGAATGTTGAGTGATGGAGGTGGGTGTTGAAGAGGAATGGACCTTTTCAGGGCCTTTGCTTCCGACCACGGCTTGAGGAGAAGTCGAAGTCTGTTTGGGAGCCGTCTCTTGAGGTCTCTTCGAGCGATGGATGCAGAACGTCTCCAGACTCCCGCGGCATCCTTTAGCTGTGCACGAAGCACTGGGTTTGTTACTGAGGCGAACTGTAGAGAGCCTAGAACTCGTTCCTGCTGGCGTCTTGAGATCCGCTTGGATTTCAGTAGTCGCTTGACAGACCCTGCTATTTCCTTCCTTTTCTTCTGGGGGATGGAAAGGCGGTGTGACTGAAGGTTCCATTGGATTCCTAACCATTGGAACTTCTGAGCTGGAGAGAGGCGAGATTTCTTCACGTTTATCTTGAATCCCAGGTGTTCTAGGTACTGGGTGACTTTGCTGCAGGATTTTACACAATCCTCGGGCGATGGAGCCCAGACTAGCCAATCGTCGAGGTAGGCCATCACCTGGACGTCTCGGAGGCGGAGCTGTTGTACTATGGCGTCCGCCAGCTTTGTGAAGATCCGAGGGGCCACGTTGAGGCCGAAGGGCATGGCCCTGAAGGCGTAGCTTTTCCTTTGGAGTCGAAATCCTAGGTAGGAGGAAGCGTGATGGTTCATTGGAACGTGCCAGTAGGCATCCGCCAGGTCTATGGAGACCGTGTAAGAACCTCGAGGCAGAAGGGTCCTTATCTGTTGAAGAGTCAGCATCTTGAACTTGTCGTTCGCTATGAACTTGTTGAGGGGGGATAAGTCCAGAATGACTCTGAGTTTGTCGGATCTTTCTTGGGGACACAGAACAGTCTCCCTTGGAACCTGGTGGACTTTACCTTCCTTATCACCTTCTTGTTCAAGAGATCTACGACATATTCTTCCAGAAAGGGGGTTGATTGTTGGAAGAATTGCTGGAAGGTTGGGGGTGGTTGAGTCCAACTCCAGCCTAGACCCTTCTTGACGATGCTGTGTGCCCAGGGATCGAAGGTCCAACGATCCTGGAATTGGCGGAGTCTTCCTCCCACCGGAAGCACTTCATTGCTTCTGTTGTCCCGAGGGCTTACTGCCTCGGCTGCTAGCTCCCTTTCCTCCTCTGCCTCTGGAGGGACGGCGAGACGCGTCTCTGCCTGCACCTCTGCTTGAGCCTCTACCTTTGGGACGAAAGGTAGTCGTCTGTTGCTTGAAAGCAGGGGTGAAAACCGGTGACTGTGACAAGACCGGTTGGGTGACCAGCTGGAAGGTCTGCTGTGGCTGAGCTGCCACTTGGGGAGTAGCGGGTCCCGGAAACTGTCGTCTCTGTTGACGTTGCTGGGGTTTCTGTTTGGAGGATTTCCTCTTAGGTTGAGGTCCGTCGTCCTGGGAGGATTTCCTCTTCTTTGACATGCCCCACTTGTGGAGAAGGTTCCTGTTCTCCGTGGCGGCTTTGTCAGTAATCTCTTTCACGAGGTCAGAGGGAAAGAGGTGTTTACCCCAGATGTTGGAGGAAATCAGCCTCCGGGGTTCGTGTTTCACAGTGGCACCCGAGAACACGAATTCACGACAGGCTCTCCGAGCCTTCATGAAGTGGTACAAATCCTTCACAAGGGTTGCCATGTGGGATTTGGCGAGTACCATGTAGTGGTCTGGGACTCTGGTGTCACAAGCCATGACGTCAAGTTGGACCTGGTGGGACATGGATGCTGCGAGCCTCTCCTTCGTATCTTGTTCCCGACGAAGGAGGTGGTCGTTGAGTTTCGGGAGGTCTTCGTTGAACTGACGTCCGGCTACGTCAGGATCTAGCTTTCCCACCACGAAAGTATGCTGGATATCTTTCCAGTGTCGAACGTCGGGGGGAGTCACTATGGAGAAGGGTCTGCACTCCTCCAGTGCAGGGCAGGGTTTCCCTTCTTCCACAGCCTTGAGGCACGCAGTGAAGGCCTTTTCCATGAAAGGAAGGACTGCATCGTCGGGAGCGACGTAGGTAGGGTGCTTCTTGCTCAGGGCCGGAAGCTTAGAGCAGGTAAAACCCCTACTTTTAAATGTGTTGGCTAGCATAGCCTGGGCCTTCGCAAGATCGAACACTATCTCCTCCTTGGGTTCGGTCTCTTCTTTAGAGGCAGGTTCAGAACGGAGCCGGACGTAACAGTCTGGGTAGGCCTCGAAATTTGGGAAGAACTCCACATCTTCCAGGGGGACCGTGCCGATCTTATCACTGACAAAGATCCTGCCGGTCGCGATAACCATATGCTCAGCATACCTCCAAGGGTTGGCGTGTGAGCATGCAGGGAGATCCTTAACCGAGATCTTCTTCGGTTCTTTGGATCCCATCATGGACCTGATGAACTCTTGATTTTCTTTCAGCCTGTCGTCCATAATGGCCTTGATCATCCGGAACATCTCTTGGGCGGATGGAATGGGTTCCGGGGTAGCGGAGGTAGACGGGAGAGACACTTCCGTCGGTGTAGGAGTAGGGGCGGTGATGGAAGGAGGAGCGACCTCTTGCTCCGACTCGGTGTATTCCACCTGGTCCTCTTCCTCTTCCGCACCTTGGGCCATAAGGGTCTTCTCCGTGCCCTCCGAAATATCCGACATGTGTTCGTCGTTCACGGAATCCAGGTGGCACTCGTGCATGGACTGGGCCATGACTACGTCTGGTTCCACCGTAATTTGGACAGTGGGGATCAATTCTTTGGGCACCACAGAATCGGGGGAGGCCTTTGGGAAAAGAAGGGACCTCATTTCTTCGGTGGCCAGGTACGGTCCAGTGGCATTCTTTTGGAAGCCACGCACCCACTTGCGTAGCTTATCCCGAGAAGTGTCCCTGACCTCCGCTGAGGGAGGATTATGGAAGGCATCGACTAGGCGAGCCTGGCAGACCGTACAGTTCTGCGGGTCCCAGAACTTCAGATCCCCTTTCTTGTTGGCACAAGGGGCGTGAGTCCTACACGCCGTATGCCCGTAGAAGTGCGGGTGTTTCACAGCGCAGAAGTCGTAGTCACACTTCATCTGCTCCTCCTGTGGAAGAAAGAGAAAATGAGTATGGGGGAGTCATAAGAATGGCTCTAAAACTAAGTTAATATTAATCATTAATCTTAACTTGATAAGGGGTGTGATGCACAGAGGAAGGTTGAGATAGAATAGGAACATACTCCATGCATCCCGCCCGGCTGGTTACCGTAACCTTCATCCTTGGACAATCCGATGTGACCGAAGGCACAGGCAGATAGAATTCTATGGGAATTGTCAAGGGTATAAGGTTGGGACTGAGGTCATTCAGTTCCAGATTAGGGGACTAAAAGATCCCATAGGGTAACGGCTTCCGGCAACCAGCCGCGCTAGGATACACGCAGCATGCTGGAAATCTGTAAATGCAAGAAGACAGCATGATTACCAATAGAGCAGTAATAAGATACTGATCCATTTACGTAAACAAGCCATCTGGTTGCAGTGTAGGGCTATCAATATCAGATGATAGCTAGTAGAAGGGGGAGCAAGTCGCCTTGACGCCTCCGGAGGGTTCCGGCAGACCGCCGGCACGCCGGAGGCCGCTCCAGCAGAGTTTCTGGCATTAGGACAGACAATGTAAAAGTCAAGAGTAATACCAGGGTGGCGGCCGCCGGCACAGCGGAGGCACGCCGGCAGATGGAGCGGCGGCTCCGGCAGCCGGAGGTTGCCGGTTGGTGACAGGAACAAGGATGGTTATAGCAGAACCGGACTGCCGGAAGTGGATGCCGGCACTCCCGGGGGGGGGGGGGGGGGGGCCGACCGGCGGGCGGACGACCAAACTATGAGGAAGGAGGGAGAGCCATCGGCTGGAAGCCGGCGGCAGGCGGCAGTCCCCCGGCACACGGAGGACTGGCGGCCGAGGGGATATGGAATGAGTCACCAAGGTAGGAGGTGGGTATCACCGACAGTGGAGGCGGCAAGGGACCGGCACCCGGATAGTGAAAGAGACAGAAGGGGGGATGTAGGGGTCCGGTCATGGACTCCTAGACATCCCCCCTGAGTGGGTGTACCCATGATAGAGGCTGACTCTATCACCCAGAAGCAGGGGCCGCAGAGGACCGGGAGCTAGGGTAGCCCAAGGGAGGGCTAGGGGACACCCATGGGGGGGGGGAGACCCCTGCATACAGAACACATCCAGTGGCTAACCCCATAGGACACTATGAAGGGTATATGTACCAGAGCGGACTGCACACAAAAGCTCAAGGTAGCCCTATCACTCCACCCTAAGGAGGAGTTGTAGGACAGGGGACAGATGGGTATAGACTAACCTAAGTATAGGCTAGGCCATACAAGAGATAGGTGGGGAGGGGAGAAGAGAAGGGTCTTCCATGGAGGGGGTTCTGTACCAGAGCGGCCACTAAGGAAGGGAGGACACTCCCTAGCCTAAGGTAAGGCAGCTTGACTGAAAATGGTGCATGGGTATAGTTTCAGCAAGGAACAGAATTAACCCCTCCAAAACCTAACCTAGAGCAGGGATGTACATCCTGAACTAGGAAGGATTGAAGACATATCGCTATTGCAGGAAAGTCGTAGACCTAGCCTAGCAATAGAGGAAGGACTAGCCGTTCCTCACTCTCAGGCGCAACCCTAAGGGAGGATCATTCCCTTAGGGAGGACAGAGAGGCGATAAAATACTCTGATAATAGTTTGATCCCCTTACGTGGTAGGGGGAGCAAGGCTACACAGAGGGAATGCCCTAGGGCAGGGGGATGAAGGAAGCATATAGGGGTCCTACATGTAGGTTAGGTTAGAAAGGCACACTAACTAACCTATCCCCTATATGGTCCCTGAAGGCGAAAACACTTGCATCACAGTCAATAGTATTGTAAAATAATGCCACTATCTTCATAAATAAGCCTAGGATCACTGATAATTATCATGCATGAACACTGATATAGGCGCTCTGGCCTGGGGGCTATAGTAGCCAACTGGTATGGGGTCAATCGATGACCGGTAAAAAAGCGTCAAAACACGATATAAAAGTTCCTAGCTATGAAGACTAAATAAACTAATAGTATCGATTAGTAAATAAGGCCGGAAGCTTTGTTGAGGCTAACTAAATAAGGCATGCAGAACAACAACGACGCCATAAAATGGCGGGTCCGGTGAGGCACAGCTCTGCCACAAAACATCAAATATCTCGAAAAGTAAAATTTACTTTACGGTCAGAGCTTAACTAAACAATACTGGAACCTTGTACTCAACTTTCCAGAAGAAGGCGAGGCCGAAGGTAGCGACATGATAAAGATGCAAGTCGATAAAGTAAGCAAAGGGAAAATCCGTCTAAGTAAGGCGAGCTACTATGCAAAGGATGGAGACGGACGTGACGTCATTTAAGCAATGGCGCCCGTTTGTTTACGTCTCGAGTACCAAAAGTAGCCACGGACGAGATTAGCTGTGGAACGGCTCCCAGCTATTCTCCGCCCTTACACACCGAAGCATTAACTCTGTTCGGGGTGTAGATAGCTATGTGGCGCGTTAATACATGCGTCCCCTGTTGATATACGATGTCTTAAAAGGGAAACCTTTAGGATACTCGCTCCAGAAGTTAGAATTCTGTGATAACCTGTGGTTAAATTCTCTGGGAATATCTTAGTAGTTATTTACCCAAGGAAGCTACCAAAAAGGAACCTTCCATCAGGACGCCATGGCTTGAGCCCAAAAATATATATATATATGTGTGTGTGTGTGTGTGTGTGTGTTTCAACATTAAGCCATTCAGCAGGTTCAAAGATTAAAGCAAATCCCTGACATCATTCTTCAACAGGTAAGAAGAGGGTAAAATCCATTATTAGCAATGCATTGAATCTCCTTCAAACAATGCACTTCTTCAATATCAATCCTTACCATAATGTCTCCAACAACTAAATCTTTCGTAGAATTTTTTCCAGTGGCGTAGCTAAGGTATACTAGAGCTTTTTTAAATGTCCCCAGGTCTCCAAGAGAAAAGGGACTCCAAAGCTGGGTCAGATAAACGGATTTTGAGTGAAGCGAAAAATCTATTTTTGGGTGAGATAGCCATGTCGTCCTGATGGAAGGTTCCTTCAGTAGCTTCCTTAGGGTATATATGACTACAGTAGATATTCCCAGAGAATTAAACTAAAGGTTTCACAGAATTCTAACTACTGGCACGAGCACCCATAAGGTTTCCCTTTAAGATATCGTATAATGTCAGGGGACGTATGCTTGACACGCCACATAGCTATCTGCACCCCACATAGCATTTACGCTTTGAGGGAGAATAGTGGCAAGTTATAGGAGTAGCCGTTACAAAGTTCTCCTCCTCCGTTACTGTTTTGGTACTCGGCGGTGTCAACATCCGGTCGCCATCTTGGATGATGCCGCCGAAGTGCGCCATTGTTATTCCTTTCGGCGTTTATGCCTGCCTCCATGATACAATAAGATTGGGAGAGGCCTGTCAAGGCCGAATAGAGAATAAGGGCGGTTCCATCAGGACGACATGGCTATCTCACCCAAAAATAGATTTTTCGTGTCTGTCAAAATCCGTTTTTTGGGCTCAAGCCATGTCGTCCTGATGGAAGAGTACCAGAGAATTAATGTATCGTGGATTTTTCCCCTTTTTTGTAGTGCCTTTCGACTTCTAAACAATATTCCTTTGGTCTGATGACCACAGAGACCTGTGGCATATCCGTCACATGTCACCTCAAATATGCATATACCATGTTACTGCTTCCTGCCCCCCTGGCAGGGAAGTCCTAAATGGACAGAAGGAACATCTTGAAGTTGCTTCATAGAGGAACTCACCTAGTCTCGGAGATACCTGCCGGTCCCAGGACCAGATACAGAAGGTAAGTATACTCGTGTTGGAACAAGTTCCCTTAATCTAGATGAGCCTGCATCGAGAGAACAAATTTATAACATTGTTCATAATAATATCAAAACAAAGGGTAATAAAAGTCTTTAACAGTATTTTATTTCATGAGAAAGAGAGGGCGAAATGAAACGCACAGGGTAACCTAATACTCTTTTATTCATTAAAACATTATTAGCATGAAATACGTAAAAATTTTTTACAATAACCAATGCAATTAAAAACATAGACTAAAGACATCAAAAGAAGTGGGTGTGGAATCTGAAAAGGAAAACTTGCCATTACACACATAAGTTCCAGAGGAACTATAAAGTCTTTATAGAAAGTCTTATATACACTTCATGTTAAAACATGCGGCACACGTGTTACAGTCTATATTACTTCACCTTGTAGAAGAACAGTCTTTAGCGTCACTACGTGGCACTTAAAATCACTATGTTTCGCACTAGGGTCAACACAGGCACCCGTGGAGTTAGTCCCAAATAACTCACTGTTCTACGCAGCACTAAGCAGCAGGTTTTAGCACACTACCTGCTGCCACCACATGGCGCCGCAACTCTTGCACCTGCTTTGCGTAGTGTTTGAAAAACACTCTTAAGGATTTCCAGCCCGTGAACGAACGAAGACTCTCGAAGTCCATCGTCTGGAGAAAATTCAGGGAAGAGGCGGCTTTCCTGGGATCATGACCTGCAGGTGTACTGTCAGGATCCGCTCTGCGAATAAAGTAGGTGATCTTCGCCCTTAGTTGTTTGAGTGACAAATCAGACCCTGATGTTTCTCCTTTAAAGAGCTGTCCTCTGCCAAAGTCTGAAGTTCTTCGAAGATAGACCTTTAGACTCTCTACTGGGCATAGAGAGACATCTTCCTTCAGGGGGCAGATTCTCTAGGGGCCCCACCGTTTGGTGTGGTGGAAGCTCGTTCTTGGCGAGAAACGTTGGGTCAGGAAAGAGGGTAAGTTCACCTGTGTCAGCAAACTGTATCTGGCCCTTTTCTCTTGATAAAGCCACAATCTCACTGACTCGGGCTCCCGAGGCGAGAGCAAAAAGGAAAATTACTTTTTGAGTCAAATCTTTCAGAGGGCAAGACTCGTTGTCCAGACTTGAGGTAAACTGGAGCACTTTGTCGAGAGACCAGGAGATAGGTCTCGGAGGAGGTGCAGGACGGAGTCTAGCACATGCCTTTGGCAGCTTGTTAAAGATGTCGTCGGACAGGTCGATCTGAAAGGCATAGAGTAGTGGTCTTGTCGAGGCCGATTTGCAGGTAGCAATCGTGTTGGCTGCCAAGCCCTGTCCATGAAGGTGAATAAAGAAGGACAGACAAAAATCTATAGAGATTTCCGTAGGATTTTTAGCCTTGACGAAGGACACCCATTTCTTCCAGGAAGACTCGTATTGCCTTCTGGTAGATTTAGTTTTGTATTCCTCTAGGAAGTCCAAACTTTTCTTCGAGATCCCAAACCTCTTCTTAACGCCTAGGGAGAGAAAATCATGAGATGTAGGTCTCGGGTTTTCCTTGATGAACCGAAGACAGTCGACTTCTGAACTTGCTGGGATAGAACTGGGTCCGGCAGGGGAATTATCTTGGGTTGTAACTCCAGGATTAGAGGGAACCAGTTGCTCCGGGGCCACTTGGGTGCCACTAGGGCTGCTGTTCCTTGGAAGGCTCTCAGCTCGGTGAGGACTTTCAGCAGAAGGTTGGGTGGAGGGAACAGGTAAATCTTGGACCATCTGTTCCAGTCCAGGGACATGGCGTCCACTGCTTCCGCTCTGGGGTCCTTGTAAGGGGCCACGTAACAAGGAAGTTGTTTGTTGTTGCTCGTTGCAAAGAGGTCGATCTGCAGTTCCGGGACTTAGCAAGAGATGAAGGAGAATGAGTCTGTGTCTAGGGACCATTCTGACTCTATCGGGGTTGTCCTTGATAGAGCATCCGCCGTCACGTTGCGGAATCCTTGAAGGTGAACTTCTGAGAGGTGCCATCTCTTCTTGTCCGTAAGGCGGAAGATGGGCAGTAACACTTGGTTGAGTTGGGGCGTTCTTGAGCCCTGACGGTTTAGACATCTAACCACAACGGCGCTGTCCAGAGTTAGACGGATGTGGGACGAGGGTCGTGGAGACAGCCTCTTCAGAGAAAGAAGGACTGCCATGGCCTCCAAGAAGTTGATGTGGAACATCTTGAATAGGGGAGACCATGTTCCTTGAACTTGACGTTGAGGGGAGTGACACCCCCCATCCTACTAGCGATGCATCCGTGTGGATAACGACTGACGGAGGTGGTGATTGAAGGGGAACTGATCTCTTCAGGTTCTTTGCCTCCGACCATGGCTTTAGGAGTGAACAAAGCCTGGTTGGCAGAGTTCTCTTGAGATCTCTTCGAGCGATGGATGCGTATCTTCTCCAGATTCCCGATGCATCCTTTAGCTGTGCTCGTAGCACTGGGTCTGTCACTGAAGCGAACTGGAGGGAGCCGAGCACCTGCTCTTGTTGACGTCTTGAAATCCGTTTGGATTTTAGGAGTCTCTTGACAGATCCTTCCTTTTCTTCGGAGGGATGGGAAGAGGGTGTGACTGAAGGTTCCAATGGATTCCTAGCCATTGAAACTTCTGAGCTGGAGAAAGTCGAGACTTCTTGGTGATGATTTTGAAACCCAGATGTTCCAGGAATTGGGTCACTTTTCTTGAAGCTTGCAAGCATTCTTCTGAGGATGCGGCCCATACTTGCCAATCGTCCAGGTAAGCCATCACCTGGACGCCTCGAAGGCGTAGCTGTTGGACGATCGTTTCTGCGAGCTTTGTGAAGATCCTTAGAGCTATGTTGAGCCCGAAGGTCATGGGTCTAAAGGCGTATTGCCTTCTTTGAAGCCTGAATCCAAGGTAGGAGGCGGCCTGGCGATTCATTGGAATGTGCCAGTAAGCACATCCTGAGAAGATTTCCTCTTTCAAGACATGCCCCACTTGTTGAGAAGGTTCCAGTTCTCAGTGGCAGCTCTGTCTACAATCTCTTTCACGAGATCATCGGGGAAGAGGTTTTTTTCCCCCAAATGTTGGTGTAGATCAGTTTCCGGGGTTCGTGTTTAACGGTAGCATCCGTAAACGCGAATTCCCTACAGGCTCTCCGAGCCCTGATGAAGCTGTAGAAGTCTTTCGTCAGGGTGGCAAGATGGGTCTTAGCTAAGACCATATACATATCTGGGGTCCGAGTGTCCCCGGCCATTGTTTCCAATTGCACTTGGAGGGAAAGGGAAGCGGCCAGTCTCTCTTTCGTATCCAGCTCCCGACGCAGAAGGTATTCGGAGAGCTTAGGGAGGTTCTCATTAAACTGACGTCCTGCTACGTCAGCCTCCAACTTTCCTACCGAGAAAGTTAACTGGATGTCTTTCCAGTTCTTGTCGTCAGGAGGTAGGGCGAGGGAGAGGGGCCTACATTCCTCCAATGTAGGGCAAGGTTTCTCTTCCTCCACCGCCTTCAACACTGCCAGCAAGGACTTTTTGGCAAAGGGGAAGACCATGGTGGCAGGAGCAAGAAAAGATGGATGTTTCTTGCTAAGTGTTTCTTGCTAAGGGCCGGCACCTTCGAGTTGGTGTAGCCCTTGTTCTTAAGGTTTCCGGCCAAAAGAGATTGAGCCTTGGCATGGTCAAAGACTATGACCTCCTTAGGCTCGGTTTCCTCCTTGGAAGCTGGCTCGGACTTGAGACGGATGTAACAGTCCGGGTACAACTCAAAACTAGGCTAAAACTCCACCTCTTCAAGGGGGATGGTGCCTAGCTTGTCATTGACGAAGATTCGTCCACTTGTGATTGGCATGTGCTCGGCATGCCTCCAGGGGTTGGTCACTGAGCAAGGGGAAAGATCCTTGACGTTGATCTTCTTGACCGACTGCTTCGACAGACGGAGAATCTCCCTCTTGAGGTCCTCTTGTCCTCTTCGGTACCTCTCATCCAGGAGGGCCACTAGGGCCTGGATACCGTCCTGGTTCTCTAGTAACGACGGAGTAGGAGTAGGCGTCGACGAAGTAGAGGGGACGGGTTCCGTTACGGCAACGGAAGTGACAGAGGGGGCGCGGGCGACCTCGCCCTCGAAGTCCAGAACCTCCACATGCTCCTCCTCTTCTTGACCCTCGGCCATCAGGGTCGAAACCCTACCAAGTGTGGACTAGGGGGAAAGGCAGAGCCCTTCCACCTTCGCCAACCAGCAAGGCCCCAAAAGGAGAGTTCATTCACCTAGAGGGGGAGCTGGGGGCGAACGACTGGTACTCTGAGGTTCTGTCCCAAACTCAAAGCTCATGTGCTATGGATAGGAGTGGGGAAAGAAAATCCTAGCCTAACCCTACTCGAATGCGATTCGAGGTAAGGAGGGCTAGGATGTAGCCTAGGCTACCTCAGAGGAAGGAGATACCTTGGGTAAGGTAACTGGGGAGGATAGGAAGTACACCATGGCCCTACGTTAGGTTGGGGGCAAGGGAGTCGACTACCAAGATCACCGAAACCCTTAGTATACTTCCTCGAAGGTGAAAACATATGAGCAATCACTGAATCTTATATGTATAAATGCCTAAAGTC
Source organism: Palaemon carinicauda (assembly GCF_036898095.1). Lineage (NCBI taxonomy): Eukaryota > Metazoa > Arthropoda > Malacostraca > Decapoda > Palaemonidae > Palaemon > Palaemon carinicauda. The sequence goes on along the minus strand of NC_090725.1, from coordinate 109,335,711 downwards.
TCCATTTCATAATTTAAAACTAGGAACACTTATTATATCATGCACGAGAGTAAACAAAAACCACCTAGGCTATCAAGTCTAGGGTCTAGGGGCTAGGCTAGAACCTTAGCCTACGATTGGCTACCTATGCTCACCGAAAAAGGATACTATCGGCATAATATAACTAATTCATAGCAATGAAGACTAAATAACTAATGCTGATAATTAGTTATAAGACCGGATAGGGATGTTCTGGCTAACTAAATAAAGCATGCAAGGTGAACAACAGCGTCCGACATGACCCCTCCGATCAAGGCACAGCTCCGACACAAAACACGGTATTTTAAGATAAAAAGGCGTTACTTTACGGCTAGAGCTTATTTATACAATACAAGAATATGGTACTCAACTTTCCAGAAGAAGGCGAGGCTGAAAATTGCGACATACTGGCTCACTTAGCGTAAAACTGGGAAAAACACCTGGTCATAAACGCTACGTGTAAAGGAATGACAATGGCGCGCGACAGCGGCGTCATCCAAGATGGCGGCCAACATGGAGACCGGATGTTGACGTCGCCGAATTCCAAAACAGTAATGGAGGAGGAGAACTTTGTAACGGCTCCTCCCATAACTTGCCACTATTCTCCCTCGAAGCGTAAACGCTATGTGGGGTGCAGATAGCTATGTGGCGTGTCAAGCATACGTCCCCTATTATTATACAATATCCTAAAGGGAAATGTTATGGGTACTCCCGCCAGAAGTTAGAATTCTGTGAAACCTTTAGTTTAATTCTCTGGGAATATCTACTGTAGTCATACATACCCTTAGGAAGCTACTGCAGGAACCTTCCATCAGTTCGACATGGCTTGAGCCCAAAAATAAAAGTATTGACATTTAAGTATATTGTATAATGAAAATTACCACCAACTCTGTCGGGAATTTTTCTCCGACTTATTTAAAACTGTAATGATTCTAGGCCCGATGGAGTGGGCCGATGATAAGACCTTGAGGAGGTTCGCTTCCTAAAACAATTCAGGAGGGTTTCAATAAAATATGTTCACAAAATCTGGTTTATTACAAAAATAATAATTTAAAAACACAATAAAAAATCACGCTAATACAATCTGAAGGACATCACGGGCGGTTAAGCCAATGTGTTCTTAGAAACATCATGCAAAACAAAAGTTAGGTCTTCAACCTTACTGCACACGCAGTTACTCGACATTGACAAGAAATTGACTTAATCAAATACTGTACAGGCTCTCATGGCCTTAGAACACGGTAACCCTTAGGAGGTTTCCAACATGTGCTCGTAAAACTCTAAGTCCATGGTTGAACTAAACAAGGTGAAATTACAACATTACAATAATGACTCTATGGTAAATGACATACCGGTGCCTGCAGACATCATCTGAGGCATAAATCAAATCCCTAATCCCAGGGATGACAAATTTACAGACAGATAAAAATGTACATAACTCACACTGACAAAGGAACCGACCTGGTATCACGGTAGATAGGAGCCAGAGGCAGAGAGACACACTACAACCTCATAGACGGTACTTACATCATTCGGGGCTAAGGCAGGAATGCTGAGCATCGCTCAGCATAATTCAAAGGAAAACTACTGTCTCCCGCGATAATTAAAGGGTCCTTGTAAAATGCGCAGGAACTCTCACTTTATTTAATCAACAAGGGGTTTAATTGAGTTTCTTTATAGAATACAAGATAGAAAAACAGTCAAAGTCTTACGTTAAATCAAAGGATAAACTCAATACTTCAGCTGAAGGCCGTAATTTGCCAGAAGCTAACAAACTAGCTTGTCCTTGGCTCTAAACATATACATCGATAATTTTGCCTGCATGAATGAATACAATATCATTTTCGTAAAATGTAAACAATAAAGACTTCGTTTCTCTGACACCTGCTCCTTCCCCGCCAGGTGGTAGAAATTTACACCACAATACTGTCACGTATTGGACAGCGCTCATTCATAGAAAAGCCAGCGAGATCTTCCAGTCTTGCCCCAATTTAACGCAACGTTTGTGAAGTTAAATGGCGGGGATTTCGAATCATCAGTTCGAAATTCCTGACAAACTCACCAAGGTAAAGGGGAAAGGACTCTTTACTAAGGTTCCCTCATCCTTCAAGTCTCTAGCTACACCCCTGCTTTTTTCTTGCTAAATACTAAGTTCTGAATTATACTCTTTTTTTTTTTTCATGACCAAATCAACATAAAATATTCTTGCCCAGCTTTCCACCTTTATTGTTATCATTTCTGGGCTCAATCCCTGTGCCGCGCAGTGAAATGCTCCTTAAGCACCATTTCAAAGGAATATAACTGCTAATATTACCAGAGAAAAAATGTAAAGGAATGCTAGGTTGAACTAGCTCGCTCACCTAATGGTGTCGGTATAGACTGGGGCGAAATACCAGAGGTCTCGTACCATTTAGACTTCTCCTCTTCGAAATCCCCCAATAGTGAGGTGCCGTTCAACCTCCCCTGCCTCGCAGACCAGTACTACTAACTCAACCCACGCTTGCCCATCACTCCTTTCAAGCATTCCGCCAACCTATTCAAGTAGTCCAGTCGGCCCCGGTCTCTCAGGGCATCCAACCCTCCACCTCCAAGTCTCAGCCCCAAGTGAAGTATGTCCTCGTCCCTGAAAACCAAGTGGCCTCGAACTCGTTTACCTCTCCTGTTTATAACCCGGTCTATGAGTCCCGGTTTTCCTCCCAAGGATACCAACGAGGCAGGGGCCCCGGTTCGAGGGGTTCTTTTCAGAACAGAAGCAAAGGGAGATATTTCTCCCGTGGAAAAGGGTCACGTGGTGGCCGAGGCGGTAAAACCTCCAACTACTGACGGTCTTCAGGTAGGAGGGAGACTTTATGTGTTCCGGAGTCGCTGGAAATTCAGTCCTTGGGCCTTCAGCATAATCTCCAAGGGCCTGGGGTGGAGTTGGATAGAAGGGCCTCCTCCACCGAACAGATTCCATCAACCCTCGACACCGGACCTACTTTTGTTTACCCAAGATCTTCTTCGCAAGAACGCGATCAAGGAAACGAAATATCTGAAGTTTCAAGGTCGCTTATTCAGCGTTCCGAAGAAAGACTCCGACAGCCGAAGGGTCATCCTCGATCTGTCTCGACTAAACTTGTCCATTCAATGCGACAGGTTTCACATGCTTACCGTCTCGCAGGTGCGAACCTTGCTTCCCCGTGGGGCCGTCACCACCTCCATCGATCTTACCGATGCTTACTATCACGTTCCAATAGCGAGACACTTCCGCCCATTCCTAGGATTCAGACTGGACGACAAGGCTTACACGTTCAAAGTGATGCCTTTCGGGCTCAACATCGCGCCCAGAATCTTCACGAAACTGGCGGAATCGGTCATTCAGGAACTCCGATCCCACGGAATCCAAGTCGTCGCATACCTGGACGATTGGCTAATCTGGTCAGACAACGTCGAGGATTGTCTCAAGGCAACAAACAAGGTGATCCAATATCTTCAGTTTCTGGGATTCAAGATAAACTTCGGAAAGTCTCGTCTGACACCAAAGACCAAATTTCAGTGGCTGGGATTACGGTGGGACCTACGTTCTCACACTCTATGTCTCCCCAGGTCCAAGAGGATAGAGATTGCGAAAAATACCAAACGCTTTCTCGGGGAAAAGGTAACTTCCAGAAGGAACCAGGAGAGGATTCTAGGGTCCCTACAATTCGCTTCAGTGACAGACCTCCTTCTGAAAGCGAAACTGAAAGACATCAACCGAGTTTGGCGCTCCAGAGCGAACACCAAACGTCGGGACAAGAAGACACGCCTTCCTCCCATTCTTCGGAAGAGGCTTCTCCCATGGACAACCGCCAAGAGCCTATCAAAGTCGGTTCCGTTGCAGTACCCCCCTCCAAGGATAGTCATCCACACGGATGCCTCCCTATCAGGTTGGGGAGGCTACTCCCAACACAGGAAAGTTCAGGGCCTTTGGTCCACAATGTTCCAGCAATTTCACATAAACGTCCTGGAGGCCATGGCTGTCTTACTAACCTTGAAACGTCTTTCCCCGGCCAAGAAACAACATCTGAGGATAGTCCTCGACAACGAAGTCATAGTCATTTGTCTAAACAGAGGGGGCTCCAAGTCAGGTCCCATCAATCACGTGATGGTGGCAATCTTCTCCCTGGCGGCCTCAAACCAATGGCACCTATCCGCCGTCCATCTGGCTGGAGTTCGGAACGTTGTGGCAGACGCACTCTCCAGGACGGTACCGTTGGAGTCAGAATGGTCACTAGATCGCAAATCCTTTCAATGGATCCTCTTCCAAGTGCCGGATCTCCAGGTAGACCTCTTCGCGACGGAATCCAACCACAAGCTGAAATGTTATGTGGCCCCCAACCTGGACCCTCGGGCTTACGCCACGGATGCCATGTCTCTCGACTGGAACGCCTGGGAAAGGATTTACCTTTTCCCACCGGTGAACCTACTGATGAAAGTGCTGGACAAACTTCGAACCTTCAAAGGTCAAGTAGCCCTGGTGGCCCCCAATTGGCCCAAGAGCAATTGGTTTCCTCTTTTACAGGAGCTGAATCTCCACCCTCACCAGATTCCCAACCCGACTTTGACCCAGATAGTACAAACGTGCACTGTGTTCGCTTCCTCAAACATTCAGACCACCCTAACTTTATGGACTTCATGAAGTTTGCGGCACACAAAGGGGCTAACATAGACCCCCAGAATACTTTATTTTTAGAATCTGACAAGAGAGACTCCACTCTTCGTCAATATGACTCAGCGGTCAAAAAACTAGCTAAGTTTTTGAAAGATTCTAGTACTGACTTTATGACACTAAACCTAACGGTAACCTTTTTCAGAACCTTGTTTGAGTCGGGCTTAGCAGCTAACACTATTACTACCATCAAGTCTGCCTTGAAGAAGATTTTTCTAATCGGCTTTAATATAGATCTAACAGATTCATTGCTAGCTTCGATCCCAAGAGCCTGTGCCAGACTGAGACAATCTTCTCGTCCTAGCCCGATTTCCTGGTTTCTCAATGATGTTCTTAAACTAGCGTCAGAAACCGTCAGCGATTCATGCGAGTATATCCCTCTACTCAGGAAAACTCTCTTTCTCGTGAGTTTAGCATCTGGCGCCAGGATTTCGGAATTAGCTGCCTTATCAAGGGATCCAGGCCACATAGAGTTCCTTCCGTCAGGAGAGGTCCTCCTCTCCCCAGACAAGGTCTTCTTGGCCAAAAATGAAGACCCTCAGAATAGATGGTCCTCCTGGAAAATTATCCCTCTCCTTCAGGATCCTTCCCTATGCCCGGTTACCACTCTAAAGTCCTTTCTATCAAGGACTTCCTATAAGACCTCGGGACCCTTGTTCATCAGGGAGCAGGGAGGGACTATAACTTTGAAAGGGATCAGACAACAGATCTTGTATTTTATTAAACAGGCCAATCCAGAGTCTTTTCCTCACGTCCACGACATTCGGGCGGTAGCGACCTCAATAAATTTTTTCCATCATATGAACTTTACAGATATCTCTAAATATACCGGATGGAAATCCCCCTCAGTGTTCAAGCGGCACTATCTTAAACAATTAGAGGCCCTTCAACTCGCTACCGTAGCTGCAGGGTGCGTGGTATCCCCCGGACAAATTCCTTCTAACTAATCCCTGAATCCTATATCTTCCACCTTCTTCCTCTTACCTGCCTCACTTACAGTTCCTACCTGAGTTCGGTTTGTTGTATCACACCCATGGGTGTTCCTAGTTCGTAACATTGCCATTTTATTATCATTGTTCAATTTATTCTTCCATGCGAACTGTATTTCTTTAGTGTTCAAGTGTATGTAATTTGTTCCAGTGTTTGACCTTAATTGGTTTTGTTTTAAGTTAATGTTCTTTTGTCTTCCCTTCCTGGGATATTATACCTTATCATGCTGATGTTATTAAAGACGTCCGTCTTCTACGTTAACTTTTGATTAAACCACTGTTTGTTATGTTGATTTTAATTCGTTCCCGTATAGTTAATAAAGTTTGGGTTCGTTTTCTCTGGTACTATTTCACTGCGCGGCACAGGGATTGAGCCCAGAAAAGGGATTTTGACGAAGGAAAAATCTATTTCTGGGCGAGAGACCTGTGCCGCCCAGTGAACCCACCCTATTTGCTCCCCCCCTGTTCAGACCCCAAACTTAAGGGTGCTGTAAGGAGTGATGGGCAAGCGTGGGTTGAGTTAGTAGTACTGGTCTGCGAGGCAGGGGAGGTTGAACGGCACCTCACTATTGGGGGATTTCGAAGAGGAGAAGTCTAAATGGTACGAGACCTCTGGTATTTCGCCCCAGTCTATACCGACACCATTAGGTGAGCGAGCTAGTTCAACCTAGCATTCCTTTACATTTTTTCTCTGGTAATATTAGCAGTTATATTCCTTTGAAATGGTGCTTAAGGAGCATTTCACTGGGCGGCACAGGTCTCTCGCCCAGAAATAGATTTTTCCTTCGTCAAAATCCCTTTATTATTACTAGCTAAGCTATAACCCTAGTTGGAAAAACAGGATCCTATAAGCCCAAAGACTCCATTGAAAAAATTGCCCAGTGAAGAAATGAAATAAGGAAATAAACTACTGTATATGAGAAGTAATGAACATTTAAAATAAAATATTTTAAAAACAATAACAAGATTAAAAGAGATTTTTCATATACAAACTATAAAAAGTCTTGTCAGCCTGTTCAACATAAAATCATTTGCTGCAACCTAGAACTTTTGAAGTTCTACCGATTCAATTACCCAATTTGGAAGATCATTTCAAAACTTGGTCACAGCTGGAATTAAACTTCTTGAGTAATGTGTAGTATTCAGACTTGTGATGGAGAATACATGGCTATTATAATTAACTGCATACCAGTATTACCCTATTTACAGTAGCCTGCTATTACTCCCTATCCTCCCATTTCTCTCAACATAAATTCTTATATCACCTATGCTATGCAAACAGTTCATCTAATAAGCCTCACCCTTTTCTTTCATTGTCATTCTACATCCACACTTCAAGTTTCCACAGTAGAGCAGAGTTGTAGTAGCCATGTAGAAACGTCTGAAACATGCAATCTGTGGACCCAAAGTTATTTCCTTCCTCAAGGCACAATAACCCGTTATTAAAAACAGCCTTACCTATCTTAAGGGCTAAGGATGGTGGGTTTGAAGAGGTCCATAAGTAGCCCTGCTGAGTTATTAGAAGTTATGGTTTGTTCTACCCTGGTCCCATTCAAAATTGCTTTTCTTATCCCACACTTTTGTCTGTATCAACTGTCCTTTTCATGACCATTTGCATCAACCCATACATAGTGTTAATGTATGAATGCACTGTGTGTGTGTATGTGTATGCATAATTATGTGTACAATTGTAAGGAGCAGCAGACTACACTGTAGAGTATGTATATATTTTTATTAGAGAATTAACTGTAAATACAAACTTACAATCATACACATATGTTTGCTGTGTGACTGTATTCGTTTCCAGCTTTTAGTTCATATCAACGTGGCTTTTCGAGTGACTACACCATCGGTATGCTTGTATGAAGTATGCTATACTGTATATAATTATCAATAGTATTTACATACAGCACTGTAAATAACAGGGCAACATGCACTAACCTAAATTATACTCTCTACCTCTTTTCAACAACTATGAGTATTAATGTTTACCAAATGTGTCTTCCTTTTTCTACAAGTGCAGGTACTGTTTTTCTTCCAGAGGCCTATCGTACACTTCCCCATTGATTACAAGGGTCCCCTTTATCAGCACTTGCGGGTGTAGGATGAAGTGAGTGGGTAAAGGAAGCTGAGCTGATGCAAGGTTTCAGTGACGTGATTTTGTAATGAACGCAGAACAAGGCTAGAGTCATGGTTGCAGAACAACAGGAGTTAATGTACTTGCCTGTGGTTCTGACTCAGACAATGGGGTTACACAATGGAATGAAGGCAAAGGACTTGCATGCAAGAGGTGAGGTGGGAAAAGTAATCATTGAGTCTACTCTGACAGTAGGGCCACTGATAACCCACAATTTGTTGACTGGATTATCTTTGAACCATTTTATAATACAGCACCTGGGATGGTCAGAAAACATGATGAAATATCAAGTGATTCTCATATCATTCTGAACCTGGACATATCAAGATTGTAGGCATCGTCTTCAATGTCTATGGCCTGGGTAAAAACAGCAGAAGAGGTGATTTCCTCCTCAGACATTGTGTGATATTAAGGATCACCATCATCTTTACCCAATTACTCCGATTTTGTCCTCAGTAATGTTTTCTCTGCCCTTAATAAAGTGTTGTTGAGTTCCTAGCCTCAAACCATGGTTAAAGGACCAAAGACTCTTCAGCTAACAGTAGCCTATGTGCTAACCATACTGCAAAATAAGAAAAGAGATTGTAGGCTTGAGAGCTTAGTTTTCTAAATTAAAAAGTCCATTCACCACGAGTATCCAATTCGAGCTCCTTCTCTTCCTCATCTTCATACACCACTATCACTTCATTCATGAATCTTCTTAAGTAATGCCTTTTTGCCACTATGATAATACCATGGTCCATTGGTTCAAGGATAAATATTGCATTAGGGAAAAAACCTGCAATACATCTGTAGTCTCTAATCACCTCTTGCTTGCCAAGATGGACAAGCATATTGTTGAGAAGTAAGAGAGCCTTTATCCAATCTCTAGGAATTCCAAGCTCCTCCATTTAATAATGGATAAGCATCCTCCAGAAATGGATATGACGGAAATCTTTTACAATACGAAATGGAAACCAAGACATCAAACACAGGTACTAAATTACAGGAACCTATCCATCATCCCACAAAGATACAGTGGACTCTTTGTGAGTCCAACTAATGGAGGTCTCAACATATGAGTACTACTGTACCTGAGGAACTTGTACAGCATAGAGCAGAAAAATATTACGTGCTAAGCTTTCGTACAAGTAATTATTTTTCTGACTTATCGGCCATTGTAATAATAGGCACAGAACGGATTAAACAACCTGGTTTTGTCATTGATACAGATTTAAGATCCAATAACCGATTTCTTATTTTCCAAAACTAAGAAATTCCTCCGAAAACCATCAATACCTTACACTGAAGCATTCAAAGCTTCACCATGAGCCTTACAGTTCATAAGTCCTGACCAAAGTTTAAAGCACAAGAGTCGACCTTCAGACGCCTTGAATTCAGCAAGGTTTTGCAGCCTCATGAAGTTCTCAGCAATCATCTTTAGATTTGTACCATATCAGCACTGCCTTGTCCAAATCCACAGTGTTTGGTCTTGACAGCTTTTCTATGCATCAGTCTTACATTGCATAAAAAAATACCTGCATTATGTTATGTACCCTATTATATGCTTAACAGATTGTAAAACAAAAATTATGAAACAATACATTTTTTATTCTACATTGCAACAACAGGTTTGATAGGAAATAAATCCACTTAGCTTTACTTTGTCAATTTTCAATTTACGGTCTTTATCATGTTACCTTAAACATAGCTTACAGTAGTGTATTTACTGATATATTTAAGCCAAGTACAGTACTATAGAGTGCTGTATTTTTTTATCAAAAGAAAAGAGAACATTAAGTTTCTGTACGACATAGCACTTCCCAAATAACTCTAGCTGGTAGAATGTCACTACTTAAATGAAGGCTTTCAATTTTCATTGAAATGTAAAGTTAATTCTTTAATGTACAGTACAAATAATTTATTTTCACCAGTTTTACAGCTGATATGCAAATCTAATGCACACAGCAACAAATACAGTATATGTTTGTGTGAAAAAACTAATCCTCGGTTATTACAGGTATTACGTTCCAAGGCTCCCGCGATAGGTGAAAAACCGTGAAGTAGAAAAACTAGAGTACATTACTGCAAGTTATATTCTTAAATTATTTTCTCAATATGTTTATATTCTTTCATCTACTTTATACATTTAAGCTTTACTAAACTCTCCCTAAACACTTATAAATCCTTACTACAATCTTAATCGTTTTCTAAATTGAAACTTACTTTTACTGTAGACACATCCTTACGTACAGTATTATCAATAAGATTAAATTCGAAACACTCACCAGTGAAGATACTAAAAGTTAATTGCTGATGATGATGATTACCAATGCAGTACTGAATAATGTACATGATAAAGATGATGATATGAATGCACTGCACAGCAAAGAAGATATTTATAGCTCTTCGGAAGAAACTACTTCAGCAGGCAAAGCATGATCTTAATTTCATTTTTGGTGAAGGAATAGTACCCATGTCTTTTCTTTTTTTCTGGGCAAAGAATATTGAGGGAAATTGCTGGTGCTACCTTGGGTTTTTGGATCTAATAATAATCACTGGCTTTAACATAAATCCCACAGCATTTCCACACGTAAGTTTGAGGCAATATTTTTACACCTTATATACAGGGGCTCTGGCTATCTCCTCCAAAATGAAAGCCTGTAATGGCATGCATTTCCAGAAGAGGTCAGTCTGTCCATATTGAAAACTTATTCATGAGAATATCGCTTTTTCTCGATGATAGTCTGTAACGTCTCATTTACTTGCTTCTCAGTGGGAGGTTTGTCAGCAGAGAAACCTTCTCCATGCAAATACACACTTCTAAGGTTGAACCTCCTTTTGAAATTTATCAAATCAGCCATTTCTGGTATCCAAGTCAGATGATTTGGTGGAAGATGTAGAAGATCATCTTGGTGCAAATGGAGAGAAATTTTGTGAAGTGAATGAAGTTTTGTCAAAATGAAGTTAACATTTTGAAGAATTGATGAATATAGAACATAGAGGAGAGGCAGAGAAAGAAACTAGTGTATGTGATTGTTTATGGCATAAGGAAGACAGTTAAAGAGGTTGAAAAATATAAAAAGACATCAGAAAACTGAATTAAAAGTGAGATGCTTAAATAAAGTAGTGCTAAAAGAGTAACAGAGTGGCTGAACCGAAGTTTGTATGATTATTTGCATGAGAGAAAGGTCCTGAATGAATGTGAGAGAGAAAGAGAGAAAATTGTTCCATTGTATAAAAGTAATAATGGCAGAGATGACTGGAGGAGTTTAAAGAAAATGTTACTCGTATACCAGGCAATATAAACCACAGAAATATTTTAAAGAGATGAGCTATGCTGGTAGAATGTCACTACTTAAATGAAGGCTTTCAATTTTCATTGAAATGTAAAGTTAATTCTTTAATGTACAGTACAAATAATTTATTTTCACCAGTTTTACAGCTGATATGCAAATCTAATGCACACAGCAACAAATACAGTATATGTTTGTGTGAAAAAACTAATCCTCGGTTATTATAGGTATTACGTTCCAAGGCTCCCGCGATAGGTGAAAAACCGTGAAGTAGAAAAACTAGAGTACATTACTGCAAGTTATATTCTTAAATTATTTTCTCAATATGTTTATATTCTTTCATCTACTTTATACATTTAAGCTTTACTAAACTCTCCCTAAACACTTATAAATCCTTACTACAATCTTAATCGTTTTCTAAATTGAAACTTACTTTTACTGTAGACACATCCTTACGTACAGTATTATCAATAAGATTAAATTCGAAACACTCACCAGTGAAGATACTAAAAGTTAATTGCTGATGATGATGATTACCAATGCAGTACTGAATAATGTACATGATAAAGATGATGATATGAATGCACTGCACAGCAAAGAAGATATTTATAGCTCTTCGGAAGAAACTACTTCAGCAGGCAAAGCATGATCTTAATTTCATTTTTGGTGAAGGAATAGTACCCATGTCTTTTCTTTTTTTCTGGGCAAAGAATATTGAGGGAAATTGCTGGTGCTACCTTGGGTTTTTGGATCTAATAATAATCACTGGCTTTAACATAAATCCCACAGCATTTCCACACGTAAGTTTGAGGCAATATTTTTACACCTTATATACAGGGGCTCTGGCTATCTCCTCCAAAATGAAAGCCTGTAATGGCATGCATTTCCAGAAGAGGTCAGTCTGTCCATATTGAAAACTTATTCATGAGAATATCGCTTTTTCTCGATGATAGTCTGTAACGTCTCATTTACTTGCTTCTCAGTGGGAGGTTTGTCAGCAGAGAAACCTTCTCCATGCAAATACACACTTCTAAGGTTGAACCTCCTTTTGAAATTTATCAAATCAGCCATTTCTGGTATCCAAGTCAGATGATTTGGTGGAAGATGTAGAAGATCATCTTGGTGCAAATGGAGAGAAATTATGTGAAGTGAATGAAGCTTTGTCAAAATGAAGTTAACATTTTGAAGAATTGATGAATATAGAACATAGAGGAGAGGCAGAGAAAGAAACTAGTGTATGTGATTGTTTATGGCATAAGGAAGACAGTTAAAGAGGTTGAAAAATATAAAAAGACATCAGAAAACTGAATTAAAAGTGAGATGCTTAAATAAAGTAGTGCTAAAAGAGTAACAGAGTGGCTGAACCAAAGTTTGTATGATTATTTGCATGAGAGAAAGGTCCTGAATGAATGTGAGAGAGAAAGAGAGAAAATTGTTCCATTGTATAAAAGTAATAATGGCAGAGATGACTGGAGGAGTTTAAAGAAAATGTTACTCGTATACCAGGCAATATAAACCACAGAAATATTTTAAAGAGATGAGCTATGCTGGATTAAACAGTAAAGACAGTGTATAACTTATCAGGAAACAGATATGAGAGAATTTCTGAAGTAACAGACTTAGAAAAAATCTTGACAAAATTAACTGAGGTAATATGAAAGTGGTTGAAAATTTGTGAGATATAAACAAGCTGCTGAGACCTGTAAAATATTTCTTTTATTGAAGCAAAACTGCTTTAGAAAATGTTAATGAAACATTGTCTGATTTTGTGTAAAAGCGGGTCTGGGAAAGGGTGTGCTATGTGACATCTTGATAACTGATGTGAGAGGTCAGACAAATTTTACATATGATCACAGGTCATAAATGGAGTATGACTGGGCTGATACTTGCCAATGATGTGCTAATGATTGTAAACCATTTGGATTTATTGGATTGAACTTATGAAAGTTTGGACCAAATGGCTCACAACTGGGCAATGAAGCCATCCAGCATTATGTTGCATCAATGCTGTAAAAGCTAAAAAAGGTTGAACAGCAAGATGGAAGAAAGGAAGTAGGAATAGAGATAAAGCAGAAGGAAATAAGTGAAGAATTCTGCAAAGACCTTTTGGTAATACTGTATAGTACTTTACCGTACTTACAGTGCATCATGTGAGATACAGCAATGGTAGTACCTCCTTACAGGGCAAATAATAAAGGAAAGTGTATAATCAACTGAAAAAGATACAGTGCTTCAAAGATGAGAATCTTAACATAAACATGAGTAGGAGTAAGATTGTGCAGGTAAGGAAACCAGAAAGATCGAGGATTTAATTCCTAGATAAATAATGGATGTAAATATAATGGATAACAGCAGCACAAGATGATGCAAGATGTGATACACAATCAGCAAATCAATGTAGATGGATGAGGAGACAATTAACGAAGAGACATATTGCCTACAGAATCAAAGCTGGTAACCCATGAAGATATTGTTGAGTCAGTGCCCATTTATTATCAAACTTTTAATGAATATATTGTAAAGTTGTTGTTGATGGAAACCATATCAACTACAGGAATGCAATCTCTGATGTTCTTCAGGGTCGTGTTCTTGGTCCTCTACTTTTAATATTGGAGTACAATACTGTATACAGTTTACACATGTGGTCTAGCCTTACAAAACAAGGTTGTTGTTTATGCACATGATGCAACTCTCTTTACATCGTTCCCATGTCTTGAGATTAGATCTGAGGTTGCTGAAGCTCAAAATGGAGATCTAGAAAAAATTATTGCATGGTAAAAATTTTGAGGGGAAAAGTTAGTTGTGTTTAACTAATTAGCCAACATATGAACAAAATAATTTTCATATTAATTTTTTTTAAATTCTTATCTTCCATATAATTCAACACAAGCCACAGTATAAACAATGGTTCAATTCACTAAAGCAGTTACAGTAGTTTCATATTTTACTAGTTACATTTTTTCAATAAGTACAGTGATACCTCTGGATACGAAAGTTTCTGCTTACGAAAAATTCAGGATACGAAAAGCGATTCGAAGATTTTTATGCCCCAATATACGAATAAAATTTCAGGATACGAAAACCTTATGAGATCCCAACTCTTCGCCGAGAGTAATTTTAAAAAGCGCGCGCCGCCAGACTTTGAACTTGGGTAGACTCACTTACAGCCTCCCGCTCACCCATTGGTTATCTCCCTACTCAGATGCTAGCTGACGCCATAAGATCCTGCTTTCCTATTGGTCGGCAACTATCCCAGCTTGCTTACGCACGGGCGTTCATCTCTCTCTCTCTCTTTTCGTTCCGACCGCGGTATCGTTAACAGACATTGTGTGCTTTCGCTTGTTTGACGTAGTGTTAATATACAGTACATTCGTACGCCACGTGTTATCGTTATTAAACATTCGTTACTGTGCACTGTACTGTATTAGTGTTTACTATACATAGTACTGTATATAACGTACATAGTGTATTATATTACGTATTACTGTAGCCATGGGTCCCAAGAATGTTGCCGAAGGAAAGAAGAAGAAGACGATGCTCTCGATGGAGACGAAACTTGAAATCGTAAAAAAGTACGAGTCTGGCATGCGTTTAAGTGCGATCACCAAGGAGTATGGCCGGAATCCATCTACGATAGGCACCATCCTGAAGCAGAAGGCGGCCATCAAAGCAGTGGCACCTTCTAAGGGTGTCACTATTTTCTCCAACAAGAGAACCCATGTGCATGACGAGATGGAGAGGCTGCTTCTTGTGTGGATCAAAGACAAAGAGATCTCAGGAGACACCATCACTGAGACTACAATTTGCCAGAAGGCCTCCGCCATTTTCGGTGATATTGTGCGTTCTCAGGCCGAAGAAGGGGCAGGAGAAGGAACATCCCAGCAGGAACCCCCAGAGTTCAAGGCTTCTCGGGGGTGGTTCGAGAAATTCAAGAAAAGGACTGGCATTCATTCAGTGGTACGGCATGGGGAGGCAGGCAGCTCGGACACGAAGGCCGCCGAAGCCTTTGTTAAAACGTTCGACGACTTGACTCTGCAGGAAGGCTACAGTTCGCAGCAAGTTTTCAATTGCGACGAAACTGGGCTTTTCCTGAAGAAAATACCTCGTCGGACGTTCATCACGGCGGAGGAGAAGAGGCTACCCGGACATAAGCCTATGTTTTTTGTGCAAATGCCAGTGGGGACTGCAAGATAAAGCCCCTGCTGATGTACCATTCAGAAAATCCCCGAGCCTTCAAAGCCCACAAAGTCATCAAGGAGAACCTTCCCGTGATGTGGAGGGCGAATGCTAAAGCCTGGGTAACGAGGCAACTTTTCATTGATTGGGTGAATGTCTGCTTCGGTCCGACTGTCCGAAAATATTTGGAAGAAAAGCGCCTCCCTATGAAATGTCTGCTGGTGTTGGACAATGCTCCAGCTCACCCTCCTAGCCTCGAGGAATATCTTCTGGCCGAGTATTCCTTCATAAAGGTCCTATATCTACCGACTAACACCACCCCTCTCCTCCAGCTCATGGACCAGCAAGTTATTTCAAATTTTAAAAAATTGTACACGAAGCATCTCTTCAAGAGATGTTTCCAAGTCACAGAGAGTACAAACCTCACTCTGCTTGAATTCTGGAAAGATCACTTTAATATCGTGATATGCCTCAAACTCATCGATCTCGCTTGGCAGGAAGTTTCGAGGCGTACCCTGAACTCATCTTGGAGGAAGCTGTGGCCTGATGCTGTCTCTGCACGAGACTTCGAGGGGTTCGGGAAGCCTGGAGGCAAAGCCGAGATCGTTGACGATCCTGAACCCATTCAGCAGTCTGAGGTGGCTGACATCGTATCTCTTGGTACGTCCATGGGGCTGGAAGTTAGCGCCGAGGATATAGATGAACTTATCGAGGAGCACCACGAGGAGTTGACGACGGACGACCTGAAGGCGTTGGAGACGATGCAAATGAGTGTTGTTCAAGAGCAGTTCTCTAGCGGTGATGAGGAGGATGTTACACCTTTGAAAACGGCAGACATTAAGGAAATTCTCGCATGTTTCCATAAAATGGCAGACTACGTCGAAAAGGAACATCCAGAAAAAGTTTATACCAACCGTGCGCTTCAACACTGCAATGACGTTTGCCTAACGCATTTTAGAAATGTGTTGAAAAGTAGGCAGAAACAAGCTTCAATGGATAGTTTCTTATTAAAGAGGCCAGCGGTATTAGTAGGCCAAGACGAAGGTGAAAGTGAAGAAAAGAAACAGAAAAGAGGAAGTGATGAAGAATTGGAAGGTGAAAGTAAAGAAAAGAAACAGAAAAAAGAAAGTGATGAAGAAGTAGAAGAAATTTAGAAAATATGAAAAACTTAGTTATAAAAAAGCAAAAAAAAAATTCAATTTTAAGTCATATGTTACCGTTAAGTAATTTTTTCTTTCATTTTATAGTTTTCCGTACGTAATGTTAAGTGTTAATTATTTCTGCCATTTTTTTATTTCGTAAAGTTTAAGTGTTAATGTGTTAAGTGTGTAAATTACTGTACGTAGTCTGTCACTTGTTACGTTTTCTGCCTTATGCCATCCTCCTCTGCCGCGACTTCGCTATCGGACATCGTCTCAATCAAAAGGTAAGTTTCAACTTTTTTGTTACACTAATTAACTGTAACCTTTTTTTCAGGGTATCAATCCTTAATTTCGGTGTACGTACAGGTAACAATACACCTTCACTGATTCAAATGCTTTACATACAGTACCGTAACTTTTATGCAGTAGTAAAGAAAACGGACCGTTTTCTTAAGGCTTGGAGGGGATAACTAGGCTATAACTACATTATTGAATAATCTCATGGTGGTTTCTGGAATGGATTAGGTTGTTTTTAACGGTTGGGTTAATTATTGAATGATAGAAATGGCTGCATTGCATGTTTATTATTACAGTTTAGCGTGTTTATGAAAGAAAAGGTGTCTTTTCGTAAGGCTTGGAACGGATTAGGCTATTTACATGTAAAACGCGACTCAGGATACGAAACCATATCCTGAACGGATTACTTTCGTATCCTGAGGCATCACTGTAGTCAGAAAACATAATTTCAATAACCAAAAATACCGGGTAATAAAATTGCTAATTTTGCCTAAAGTCATAGTGCTAACATTCTTGAAGCACAGCTTCTCCAACATAAAAGCAAAATGATATTTTCATTATAAAATAAATTTTTGAACATGCTTACCCGGTAGTTATATATATAGCTTACGTCAATGACGTCACGGCGGAACTTTCAAAACTCGCGCCAATCGCCGATTGGGTAGCCAGGTGTACCACCTGCGTGCCCTCCAGTGAGGTACCTGGAACCATTCCATGATTCCTCAGATCTTCCTTGCCCCAAGTCTCTAGAGGGGAGGAGAGTGGGAATTAAATTATATATAACTAGCGGGTATGTTCAAAAATTTATTTTATAATGAAAATATCATTCTTAAACGTATAACTTACCCAGTAGTTATATATATAGCTGATTGACACCTTTGGTGGAGGGTCAGAGACAGCCAATATTGTTGGAATTTTACTTAAGAGTTAATAAAAAAAGCTTAAGGGTTTGTACCTGATAAGGAAGCTGACTTCAAGGATTCTCTGCCTCATTATGTCCGCTTTCCTTATGAGATCCAGCGATCCTCTCAGGGAGCTGAAGACCTCTAGGAGCTGTCAAACCGGTGCACATACCTCTATGTGACAGGACCTCTCCCAATACCCAGTTCCCGGTGCTTTCAAGGAACAAATTGACCACCTGACTAAAATCAATGAATGCGGAAGACTGTCGCAATCTCCACAAACCATAAAAACAAATTAAAAGTTCCAAGAGAAGAAAAAGGTATTAGGATTATGGGAATGTAGTGGTGGATCCTTCCCTCACTACTGCACTCGCTGCTACAAATGGTCCCAGAGTGTAGCAGTCCTCATAAAGAGTCTGAACACGTTTCAAATAGTGTGAAGCGAACACAGATTTACTCCTCCAAAAGGTTGTGTCCATAATGCTCTGCAACGATCTATTCTGCTTGAAGGCCACTGAAGTTGCTACAGCTCTAACTTCATGTGTTTTGACCTTTAAAAGCTTTAGGTCTGCCTCACTGCAATGTGCATGAGCCTCTCTTATTAAAAGTCTGATGAAGAATGAAAGGGCATTCTTTGACATCTGTAACGAAGGCTTCTTGACCAAGCACCAAAGAGCTTCCAACTTGCCTCGCAACTCTTTTATTCTGTCCAGGTAGAACTTCAGGGCTCTTACTGGGCACAGGACTCTCTCCAACTCCTCGCCAACCACATCCAAAAGATTCGGAATCTCAAAAGCCTTGGGCCAAGGTTGAGAAGGGCGTTCATTCTTGGCGAGAAAGCCTAACTGCAATGAGCAGATAGTTTTGTTATCTCGAAAGCCAACGTTTTTACTAAACGCATGGATTTCACCGACTCTTTTAGCTGTTGCTAGACTAACCAAAAATAGAGTCTTCATCATGTGGTCCTTAAAGGAAGTTGAATGCAAGGGCTCAAACCTGTCACTCATAAGGAACTTCAGGACTATATCCAGATTCCAAGCTGGTGAATCCTGGTGCCGTTGCTTTGAAGTTTCAAACGATTTGAAAAGTTCCTGTAGATCTTTATCATTCGAAAGGTCCAAGTTTCTGTGTCTGAATACAGTTGTTAACATACTCCTGTATCCCTTGATGGTAGAGGATGAAAAATTGCGCTTCCTTCGAAGGAGGAAACAGAGTTGACTCTGCACCATTCTCTAAAAACCTCCCACTTGGATTGATAAAACCCAGATGGTCAAAGTCCTTCTTGCTCTTGCAATAGCCCTAGCTGCCTCCTTCGAAAAGCCTCTAGCTCTTGTGAGTTTTTCGATAGTCTGAAGGCAGTTAGATGAAGATTTTGGAGACTTTGATGGTACCTTTCCAAGTGGGGTTGTCAGAGTATATCTACTCTTAATGGAAGGTTTCTCGGAGTGTCCACTATCCATTCCAGTTCCTCTGTGAACCATTCCCTTGAGGGCCAAACTTTTGTATTACTTTGTAAAGGATTTTGAACGGTGGAAAAGCGTACACGTCCAGATTGGACCAGTCTAACAGGAAAGCATCTATGTGGACTGCTTCGAGATCTGGCACTGGGGAGCAATAAGTCTCTAGCCTCTTTGTCTTCGAGGTCGCGAATAGGTCTATACAAGGACGACCCCAAAGTCGCCACAGGTTCTTGCAGACTTCTTGAAGGAGTGTCCATTCTGTGGACAGAACTTGACCTCTCCTGCTGAGGCTGTCTGCCATCACGTTCTTCTCCCCCCGAATAAACCTTGTTACAAGGATTACATTCCTTTCCTTTGCCCAGATGAGAAGATTCCTCGCAGTCTCGTAAAGGGACATCGAGTGGGTTCCGCCTTGCTTGGTAATGTAAGCCAATGCTGTGGTGTTGTCGGCATTGATCTGCACCACTTTGTTCAAAATTGACCCTTCTAAGCTTCTGAGGGCCAACAGGACTGCTAACAGTTCCTTTTGGTTGATGTGGAAGCTCTTCTGATCCTCTGTCCACAACCCCAAAACTTCCAACTTGCCCAGTGTTGCTCCCCACCCAGAGTCCGAGGTGTCGGAACACAACACAAGGTCTGGGTTCTTCTGTTCTAAGGGATGACCTTCTTGAAACTTGTCCAGATCATTCCACCACTGAGGGTAACTTCTTATGGATTCCGTAATGGGAATGCACATCGTCTCTTAAATCTTTCTCCTTGTTCCAATGATGATTGAGGTGGAATTGGAGAGGACGAAGATTCAGCTTTCCTAGGGAAACAAACTGTTCCAACAAGGAGAGGGTTCCCAACAGACTCATCCACTTCCTCACAGAATACTTCTGCTTCTTTAGAAAAGTTTGCAGTTTCAAGATGGCTTGCTCCGTCCTTAAGGGAGACGGGAAAGCCCGAAAAACTCGACTCTGAATCACCATCCCCAAATAAAGTATCTTTTGTGATAGTGTCAGAAGAGATTTGTCCCTGTTGACAAGAAGACCCAATTCTTCTGTTAGTCTCAAAGTAATCTGAAGATCCTTCAGGCAGCGATCGTAGGTATGAGCTCTGAGAAGCCAATCGTCTAGATACAGGGAGGCTCTGATGCCTCTGGAGTGCAGTATTCTTGCTAAATTGAGCATTAGCTTCGTAAATATTTGAGGGGCGGTGCTGAGACCAAAACACAGGGCTCGAAACTGAAACACTTCCTCCTTGAAAACGAACCTCAGATAATGCTTGAAGCTCAGATGAATGGGGATGTGAAAGTAAGCGTCCTGGAGGTCTAATGAGACCATCCAGTCGCCCTTTCTTACTGCTGCAAGGACTGACTTTGATGTCTCCATAGAGAACTTCGTCTTCTGGACAAACGTGTTGAGTGCACTTACGCCCAGGACTGGACGCCATCCCCCCCGAGTTCTTGGGAACCAGGAACAATTGGTTGTAGAAGCCTGGTGACTGTAAGTCCCGCACCCTCTCTATGGCCCCCTTCTCCAACAAGAGAGACACTTGGAGTTGTAAAGCCTGCCTCTTTGACTCCTCTCTGTATCTGAGAGAGAGATCTAATGGAGCTAAAACTAAAGGAGGTTTCCCTATAAAAGGGATTTTGTAACCCTCCTTCAGAAGTTGTACTGACCAAAGGTCTGCTCCTCTCCTCTCCCAAGCTCGACAGAAGTTGTGTAGTCTGGCTCCTACTGCCTGAAGGCGAAAGCAGTCAGACTCTGCTTCGCCCTGTTCTGAATCCTCTCCTCTTTGCTCTCCTTCCATCGGGCCTGGAGCTACTCCTGCTGGAAGTCTTCCCTCAAAAGGGCTGAGAAAAGTTAGGGAATGGCATTTCTTCCTTTGGTTTGCGGCTAGAGAAGGAGGATGGTAAAACCTTTCCTGCCGTCTTTGAAACCAAATCTTGAGTGGCCTTTTGGGTTAACGCGGATGAAATCTCTCTAATCAATTCCTGTGGAAACAGAGAGGAAGATAGAGGTGCATATAGCAATTCTGATTTCTGAAAAGGAGTAACCCAAAGAGACAGAAACAAACACATCTGAGCTCTTTTCTTAAGGATCCCTGCTGAGAAAAGCGCTGCCAACTCATTAGAACCGTCTCATAACGCTTTATACATACAGGACATGATGTGGATTAGACTAGCAGTGTCACCATCTTTAAGGGCAGAAACCTTCTTCCCCAAGGCTCCCAGAGTCCAGTCGAGGAAATTAAATACTGTACCTCGAAGGTTCTAAAGACGCCTTTGAGAAGATGATCCAATTCCGAAGTAGACCAGAGAATCTTGGTCTTCCTCATGGCCGACGGACGGGGAGCGTCTACAAGACTTGAAAAATCTCCTTGGGCAGAGGCAGGAACTCCCAAGCCGAGAACTTCTCCCGTCTCATACCAGATAATAGATCTAGATGCCAGTCTAGTCGGCGGAAAAGCGAAAGCTGCCTTTCCTTGGTCCTTTTTAGACTCCATCCAGTCTCCCATCATCCTTAGAGCTCTCTTTGATGTCCGTGACAGAACCATCTTGGTAAACAGAGACTTCTTCGAAGCCTTCCCAAGCGTGAATTCTGAGGGCGGCAAACGTGGAGCAACGGGCACAAAAGAATCTGGAAACTCGTTGTTAAAAACTTTCATGAGTATTTTAAGATCCACTGAAGGATGAAAAGACTTAGAATCTTCTCCTTCTGATAACTCCTCAAATAATTCCACAGGGGAAAGGTGATCATCGACATCTTCCTCTGACAAAGCCCTAACGGAAGTAACGACGTTGTGCTTATCAGGATACATATCATAAAGGTCCTGACTTCTGGCATCAAGAGACCCCAGATCATCGTGTCTGTCGCCTTGTTGATCTAACGCTTGACGCTCGATAAAACGCTCGCGATCAAAACGATCGGAATTAAGGCGTTCTTGATCTCGACATCCAATTTGACTAGTCCTCACGAAGTCCGAGGCTCTCATGTTCAATGTCATTCACTTCTTGACTCCCGGCATCACGTAAAGTTGATCGACACTCGATGTCACGCTCTGTAAGACGCTCGACGTCGTGTCCTGCTTGACGCTCGACGCCGCGTACCGCTTGACGCTCGACATCACGTCTGGCTATTTGCCGCTCGACGTCGCGGCCTGAAGGACACTCGACATCACGTCTTGCTGGACGCTTGACGTCACGTCTCGCTAGATGTCCGACGTCACGTCTTGGTGGACGCTCAACATCACGTCTAGCTGGAAGCTCGACATCACGCTTTGCTGCACGCTCGAGATCACGTCCTGCAGGACGCTCAACGTCACGCTTAGTAGGACGCTCGGCGCCTCGCTCTGTAGGACGCTCGACGTCACATCTAGCTGGACGCTCAACATCACGTTTTGCTGGACGCTCGAGATCACGTCCTGCAGGACGTTCAACGTCACGTTTAGTAGGACGCTCTGCGCCTCACTCTGTTGAACGCTCGACGTCACTTTTGGTTGCTTGACGTTCGGGGTCAAGATTATGTCCGCTTTCCTTATGAGGAACAGTCTCATGACATTTAACGGGAGAGATGTAAAGGCATTCGTCGCCAAGAACCTCTCGACTAATAGCCTTACGCCACTTGGTGTCCAGAAGAGAAGCTTCCTAACGTTCAGGATCCAGGCATGCTACTCTCTTATTGTCTGTAGATTGATACGTTTGCATGAACGAAGAGAGTCTCTGTTGCATCTCTTGTAGCATATTAAAATTTGGGTCAACTCGTTGTGATACAGGAGACGTCACGTCTATCACGAGTTCGTTATCCACGCCGCTCAAAGAATGTTCAGAGCGTCCAGAGGGCGATAACCAGTCTGACGGCGGAGGAGGAGCATGAACCGAGGTCATGCCCGGTTCAGACAACTTACCACCAACTGTAAGAGCTGGACGTTTCTTGACAGAAACCGATGTCCTTGAAGGACATTTGGCAGGAGAGCTCTCTTTGGAAGAAGGAAAACGCCCCGGACTGCTCCAATGGCTACAACCACGAGCTTGTGGTGTCATAGTAGGACGCTGGTCGACTTTGTCCATCTTCCTCTTAAGAGGTCTGGAAGCTTGACGCCAGCCTCTTTTAGGTACTGCATCATGCGTGGATGATGAAATCACTGATACCTCACCTTTCCCATGATGAGGGCGAGCGTCCTGGGAAACGTCAACAGGCACGCTCGAGAGGACGTCTGCTCGGGAGCTAAAGCCTCTCGTTTCCTTTCATCGTTCGACATTCCTTCTCCCAGGGGTTGGGGAGCTTGGAAGATGTCTAAGACTAGGAAAACAACAGGCCTAAGCAGGCGCACCCTCCACGGCACTAAATATATTCACTGCACTTTCAGCACTGTCACATTTTAACTGTTTCACATCGGACATCAATTGCATTCTGTCCGCAGCTAGCGATTCAACCCTCGCCCCCAGAGCTTGAATAGCCACCATCATATCCTTTAGCGTAGGCTCATTAGCAGTAACAGTAGTGGGATCTGAAAATACCACTACAGGGGAAGGATTAGGTTCGGTGACACGGGAAGAGGAAAAGTCTCTGGAAGAACGAGAAGAACTTCATCTCAGCCTATCTCTCTCTAGTTTACGAGTATAGCGGTCAAACTCTAGCCACTCACTCTCAGATAAAAGAATGCATTCATCACAACAATCACCCAACTCACATACTTTACCTCTGCATTTAACGCAGATCGAGTGGGGATCAATAGAGGCCTTAGCCAGTCGGGTCTTACACCCACTCACACACAATCTAAAAGTTAAAGGAGGGGTGGCCATTTTGAATATTATAAGAGAGATCAACAAGCAAGGGTCAAAATATCAAAATCCAAAAGTAATTCAAGAGTATCCAAAAGAAAATCCAAACAAGCGAGAGTCAAAACCAAATTATTGTACATCACCAAAGTAAACTGCAATAAATCAGGTAAATAGCGAGTGGAAAATATCCAACGATGTCGCTAGTTGCGGCGGCAGGGAAGATATGAGAAATCATGGAATGGTTCCGGGTACCTCGCAGGAGGGCGCGCAGGTGGTACACCTGGCTACCCAATCGGCGATTGGAGCGAGTTTTGAAATTTCTGCCGTGACGTCAGGGACGTAAGCTATATACATAACTACCGGGTAAGTTATACGTTTAAAAAATAATTTGTTCTCTCTCTCTCCCTTATTCCTCTGTTTGGAAGGCTGGCTGGCACCTGGTCTCCCTTTACTTTCAGGGAGGGGAATTCTGAGTCTACCAATGATGCAAAAATAGCTTTACTCATTACTGCATATAAGTCAAGTCATACGAGACCTCTATAGCTCTTTCAAATCTCTTTCAATCACAAAGAGGGAAGAGGATGGAAAATATGTGACTAACAGGTAAATATTGAAATAAAATATTTCATTATTAAAATTCTGTTTATTTGAAACTGAAAACTCTGTCTCTGTACAATGCACAGAACACAAGAGCCCTTGAAAATAAAGACAAGGGATCTCTTCCTGTTGTATAGAAGAGTAACCCCAAAGCTTGGATTACAGTAGTAATTTTTCCAGTCTGGTTATCACACTGTTTTATCCTATAAGTACAAAATATCACCTGGATAAGAGCACCTATTTAATATTCTTTTGCTGCTGGACAATGTTTCTACCCCTAAATACTATATCATTCACCCAGCCTATGGACCAGGGAGTAATAGCGGCATTAAAAAATAATTATTGATGTCGCACCTTTCACAGCAGGCAGTGAAGGGAACTGACGATGGAGAAACAACCTTACAGGAGTTATGGAAAGATTACAATATTTACAAGGACCGGCTGTCAAGAACTGATTTTGCGCGGCATGAAGTTATGTCAGTCAACATAAGTGGGGTCTGGAAGAAAGCATGCCTGCTGTTGATACACAATATTGGATGGTTCAGAAAGACAGTAGAAATAAAAAGTGGTCTTTATTAACTCAGTGAACCTAAGGAAAATGCTGGAACTTGATCTTCAAGATATGTACTTTGTGGAAGTCCTTGATTTGCATCACAAGTAGCTTACTAATGATGACCTCATTGAATTGGAAACTCTTAAGAAATGAGGAAGGGAAAAAAGTTATTGAAGAACCAAAGTGATTCCAGACAAAGTTATTTTCCCTGTTGGAGCTGCTGGGCTTATAGCATCCTGCTTTTCCAACTAGAGTTGTAGCTTAGCAAGTAATGATAATAATAAAATGGGTTTTCCTTAACTAGGAACCTTTGTCTAGTTTCCTTAACTAGGAACTTCTGTCTATTTTTTAACCACATAGCCCAAATGTTGAACAGTACATGAAGACTCCAGCAGACCTTCATGGTGCAATCCAGTGCTATTTACAATGAAAGAAATAACCCCTACCTAGTCAACACTGGATCATATCTTCACTCTTGCAAGAAACCTGACAAATTACATCTACAATTGGTGTTAGTTCAGTTTCATCATTGCCTCCCAGCTGCTCTACCTCACAACATAAAATTACTATTTACTTTTTTTTTTTTAAACTGGTGTTAAAAATTGTTTTTACTTCTAGCTACTTTTATTTTAAATGAGCCCTAAATACTTTCTTTGATCTTTCTTGGTAATTAGGTTAGCTTGATAACTTATGTATCAAGAATATATGACAATGCAAAAAACCCTTTATTTATGGTTGTTAAAAGCCAAAAAAACAGAAAACCAATAATAATAAATAAAGGTTTTATTTACATTTTATTATATGCATATAGCTGTAGGAATCCTTTATTCACCTGTTACATTTATAAGCTAGCTCTTTGATAGTTAACTTGATGTAGCATAATCTGTTGACTGAAAACAGGAAAAAAATTTAGTTTGTGGTCAGTAAAATACGGAGAAAATTAATGCCGTGTATAAAATAAAAATGAAGAAAGTTTTAAGAGTATGAATTCTTATATACATAGCCTAATTAGCAGTAGCTGGTGAGTTATTTGCAAGATATGAATAGTCAAACTATGTTGGAATAGCAAACTTTCCAGCACGTGAACCCACTCTTGGAATGCATCCTCTTTACATTACTATTATTATTACTAGTTAAGCTACAATCCTAGTTGGAAAAGCAGGATGCTATAAGCACAAGGCCTTCAACAAGAAAAAATAACCAAGTGAAGAAAGAAAAGGAAGAAATAAATAGATTATAAGAGAATTAATGAAAAATTATAAAATATTTTAAGAACAGTAACATCAAAATAAATCTTTCATATATAAACTATATAGACTTATGTGAGCCTGTTCAACATAAACTACATTCGTTGCAACTCTGAACTTTTTTAAGTATGCTTGGGAATTACTAATGATAAGATATAAAGAATACTATCAGCATAATACTGAAAAATATTTTTTATGTATAGTAAACATCTTGGAACTTCACACTTTATTCACAATTTTTACAATAAATACAGCCATAAATATACCTTATCGAAGTTCTTCATCAACACGGACAGTGCTTGGTCCACCGGGGAAAGGGTATCACATCTTTTATGTTGTGAATCCCAAGCAAAAACAAGAGATACCTTTCAAAACCCAGGCCAAAACCCCCAGAAGGAACTCTTCCGTTGAATTTACGAAGATCTAAATACCAATCCAAGCTTTTTGTTAACTTATGTTCCCGCAATCGATTTTGTAGTGCGAAGAAATCATGTTCCCTCAAGCCTCCTCCGGCAACTTCGCCAACATTCGGAAACAGAAGATCTAATCCGTACACCTAAAAATAAATCAACAGATCAAATATGTTTCTCTTTATAAATAGCAGCAAAAACACAAAAAGATTACATGTATATTTTCTCAAGTAAAGCAAATAACTGTAGACAATCAATCAATTTACAATTAATCTTAAAAAATGTAAAATAAGTAAATTGAAACAATTAAGTTCAAGAAATATAAACATCTTATTTATGCTAATACAATTACTTAAAAAAAAACTTAACTTTAGTCTGTCAGTTTGGATAATGTTTCTTTCCCCTTTTGGATCTAAAAAATGTTATTTTTATAATAAAATAAATTTTTGAATATACTTACCCGGTGATTATAATAGCTGCAACTCTGTTGCTCGACAGAAAACTCTACGGAAAAAATTCGCCAGCGATCGCTATACAGGTTGCGGGTGTGCCCAACAGCGCCATCTGTCGTCCAAGTACCCAGTACTCAATGTAAACAAAGAACTCAATTTTCTCCTCGGTCCACTGCGTCTCTATTGGGGAGGAAGGGAGGGTCCTTTAATTTATAATCACCGGGTAAATATATTCAAAAATTTATTTTATTATAAAAATAACATTTTTCAATATTTAACTTAGCCGGTGATTATAATAGCCGATTCACACCCAGGGGGGTGGGTAGAGACCAGCATTATATGTTTACATTATTATGAGCTAAGAATTTTTATTTCATTTTAGAAGTTATCAAAATAACAAACTTAAAATAAATAGGTACCTGGTAAGGAAGTCGACTTGAACAATTACTCTGCCTTTTTAAGTACGTCTTCCTTACGGAGCCTCGCGATCCTCTCAGGATGCTGAGCGACCCCTAGGATCTGAAGTATCAAGGGTTGCAACCCATACAACAGGACCTCATCAAAACCCCTAATCTAGGCGCTTCTCAAGAAATGACTTTGACCACCCGCCAAATCAACCAGGATGCGAAAGGCTTCTTAGCCTTCCGGACAACCCAAAAAAACAACAATAAAAACATTTCAAGAGAAAGATTAAAAAGGTTATGGAATTAGGGAATTGTAGTGGTTGAGCCCTCACCCACTACTGCTACGAATGGTCCCAGAGTGTAGCAGTCCTCGTAAAGAGACTGGACATCCTTAAGATAAAAAGACGCGAACACTGACTTGCTTCTCCAATAGGTTGCGTCCATTATACTTCGCAGAGATCTATTTTGTTTAAAGGCCACGGAAGTTGCGACAGCTCTAACTTCATGTGTCCTTACCCTCAGCAAAGCTTGGTCTTCCTCATTCAGATGGGAATGAGCTTCTCGTATTAACAGTCTGATAAAATAGGATAAGGCATTCTTTGACATAGGCAAAGATGGTTTCTTAACTGAACACCATAAAGCTTCAGACGGGCCTCTTAAAGGTTTAGTTCGTTTTAAATAGAACTTAAGAGCTCTGACTGGGCATAAGACTCTTTCTAGTTCATTTCCAACCATATTCGATAAGCTTGGAATATCGAACGATTTTGGCCAAGGTCGAGAAGGTAGCTCGTTTTTGGCTAGAAAACCAAGTTGTAAAGAACATGTAGCCGTTTCAGATGAGAAACCGATGTTCTTGCTGAAGGCATAAATCTCACTGACTCTTTTAGCTGTAGCTAGACAAACCAGGAAAAGAGTCTTTAAGGTGAGATCTTTCAGGGAGGCTGATTGTAGCGGCTCGAACCTGTCTGACATGAGGAATCTTAGTACCACGTCTAAATTCCAACCAGGTGTAACCAAACGACGCTCCTTCGTGGTCTCAAAAGACTTAAGGAGGTCCTGTAGATCTTTATTGTTGGAAAGATCTAAGCCTCTGTGACGGAAGACTGATGCCAACATGCTTCTGTAACCCTTGATAGTGGGAGCTGAAAGAGATCGTTCTTTTCTCAGATATAAGAGGAAGTCAGCTATTTGAGTTACAGAGGTACTGGTCGAGGATACTGATACTGACTTGCACCAGTTGCGGAAGACTTCCCACTTCGATTGGTAGACTCTAAGGGTGGATGTTCTCCTTGCTCTAGCAATCGCTCTGGCTGCCTCCTTCGAAAAGCCTCTAGCTCTCGAGAGTCTTTCGATAGTCTGAAGGCAGTCAGACGAAGAGCGTGGAGGCCTTGGTGTACCTTCTTTACGTGTGGCTGACGTAGAAGGTCCACCCTTAGGGGAAGTGTTCTGGGAATGTCTACTAGCCATCGAAGTACCTCGGTGAACCATTCTCTCGCGGGCCAGAGGGGAACAACTAGCGTCAACCTTGTCCCTTCGTGAGAGGCGAACTTCTGCAGTACCTTGTTGACAATCTTGAACGGAGGGAATGCATATAGATCTAGATGAGACCAATCTAGGAGAAAGGCATCTATATGAACTGCTGCTGGGTCCGGGATTGGTGAGCAATAAATTGGGAGCCTCTTGGTCATCGAGGTTGCGAAGAGATCTATGGTCGGCTGGCCCCAGGTGGCCCAAAGACTCTTGCATACATCCTTGTGGAGGGTCCATTCTGTTGGAAGAATTTGTCCCTTCCGACTGAGACAATCTGCCATGACATTCAAGTTGCCTTGGATGAACCTCGTAAGTAGCGATATGTTTAGATCTTTTGACCAGGTGAGGAGGTCCCTTGCAATCTCGTACAGCGTCAGTGAGTGGGTCCCTCCTTGCTTGGAGATGTACGCCAAAGCCGTGGTGTTGTCCGAGTTCACCTCCACCACTTTGCCTTGAAGGAGAGACCTGAAGCTTTTCAAGGCCAGATGTACTGCCAGTAGCTCCTTGCAGTTGATATGCATTGTCCTTTGACTCGAGTTCCATATTCCCGAGCATTCCCGACCGTCTAATGTCGCGCCCCAGCCTACGTCTGATGCGTCCGAGAAGAGAACGTGGTTGGGAGTCTGAACAGCCAGGGGCAGACCCTCTCTGAGGTTGATACTGTCCTTCCACCATGTCAGGCAAGACTTCATCTTCTCGGAAATGGGAATCGAGACCGCTTCTAGCGTCTTGTCCTTTTTCCAGTGAAATGCTAGGTGATATTGAAGAGGACGGAGGTGTAGTCTTCCTAATGCTACGAACTGTTCCAGGGATGATAGCGTCCCTATCAGGCTCATCCACTTCCTGACTGAACATCGTTCCTTCTTTAGCATGTTCTGGATGCATAACAGGGCTTGGCTTGTTCTGGGGGCCGACGGAAAAGCCCGAAAAGCTAGACTGTGAATCTCCATCCCTAAATACACAATAGTTTGGGATGGGACCACTTGAGACTTTTCCATATTGACAAGGAGACTCAATTCCTTGGTCAGATCTAGAGTCCACTTTAGATCCTTCAGACAGCGACGACTGGAAGAAGCTCTTAGAAGCCAGTCGTCCAAATAGAGGGAGGCTCGGATGTCCGCTAAATGAAGGAATTTGGCTACATTCCTCATCAGCCTCGTAAACACAAGAGGAGCTGTGCTTAGGCCAAAGCACAGGGCTTGAAACTGGTAGACAACCTTTTCGTAAACAAATCTCAGAAAAGGTTGGGAGTCTGGGTGGATGGGGACGTGGAAGTATGCGTCCCTTAGGTCTAAAGAGACCATCCAGTCTTCCCTTCTGACCGCTGCTAGAACGGACTTTGTGGTCTCCATGGAGAACGTCTGCTTTGTGACAAAGACATTCAGCGCACTGACGTCTAGCACCGGCCTCCACCCTCCTGTCTTCTTTGCCACTAAGAAGAGACGGTTGTAGAAGCCCGGGGTTTGATGGTCCAGGACTTTGACTACCGCTCCCTTTTCTAGTAAGAGAGACACTTCCTGTTTCAATGCTCGTCTCTTGTCTTCCTCTCTGTACCTGGGAGAGAGATCGATGGGAG
The DNA here is from genome assembly GCF_036898095.1 of Palaemon carinicauda. Classification (NCBI taxonomy): domain Eukaryota; kingdom Metazoa; phylum Arthropoda; class Malacostraca; order Decapoda; family Palaemonidae; genus Palaemon; species Palaemon carinicauda. The sequence continues at coordinate 109,305,091 of NC_090725.1, read as the reverse complement.
ACGTTGCTAGAGGGGGTTTTCGTACAAACGGGATCTTGTACCCCTCTCTGAGCAACTTCACAGATTGTGCATCTGCGCCTCTCTTCTCCCAGGTCTGCCAGAAGTTCTTGAGTCTGGCTCCCACTGCTGTCTGAAGAAGCTGGCAGTCAGACTCTGCCTTTAAAGGACTTGGTTCCTTTCTTCTTTCCACGTCTCCCTTCGGCACGAGCACCTCCTCTGCTGGAGGCTCTGCCACGAACGGGCGGAATAAATCGGGACGCTGGAGTGTCCATCCTTGGTCTAGCTGACAAGGTAGGCAAAGGGGTGGCTTTGCGCGCAGAGGACGCAACCAGATCATGAGTATCCTTCTGTATCAAAGAAGCAGCAATCTCCTTAATCAGGTCCTCTGGAAAGAGGCACTTGGAAAGAGGAGCAAACAGAAGTTCGGATCTTTGGCAAGGTGTAACTCCAGCTGACAGGAAAGAGCAAAGGTTCTCACGCTTCTTGAGGACTCCGGACACGAAAGATGCAGCAAGCTCATTAGATCCGTCACGTACGGCCTTGTCCATGCAGGACATGATGAGCAATGAAGTCTCCTTCTCTGTCGGAGAGATCTTCCTGCTTAGAGCTCCCATACACCAGTCTAAAAAGTTGAAGACCTCGAAGGCTCTAAATATCCCTTTCAAAAGGTGGTCCAGGTCCAAAGATGACCAACATATCTTTGAGCGTCTCATGGCTAGCCGGCGGGGAGAGTCTACAAGACTTGAGAAGTCGCCCTGGGCAGAGGCAGGAACTCCCAAGCCGAGAACTTCTCCCGTGCCATACCAGACGCTCGATCTAGAAGAGAGTCTAGCAGGGGGAAACGTAAAGGCTGTCTTCCCTAGACTCTTTTTGGACTGCATCCATTCTCCTATCACTCGTAAAGCTCTCTTGGACGAGCGTGCGAGGACGAGTCTAGTAAAGGCAGGCGAGGATGACAGCATACCTAAAACAAACTCTGACGGAGGAGAGCGCGGAGCCACAGACACAAACTGGTCCGGAAACATCTCTTTGAACAGTGCTAAAACCTTCCTAAAGTCCAAAGAGGGTTGCATAGACTTAGGCTCGTCAAGATCCGAATGTGGTTCATCTACGTGTGCAGCACCATCATCATCAGAAAGACCATCATCCGAGTATTGAGGAGGAAGCGGCAATGGAGTAGGTAACGGCTGGTTAGCTGAGTCCGGTCGCACGGGTGCACGCGTGACTGAACCGGACGCAACGTCATGGAACTGTTGCCCAGTCTGTGAGCTGGCAACAACCATAGCAGCGCGGGGACGCACAGCGTCTACTCCAGACTGTCTAGCCTGATGTGGGTGAGCAGTGGCAACCACACTGGGTTGCGGAGGTTGACGCACCGCGTCAAAACAAAACAACTCTGACGGTTGTTGTACCTCACGAACGTCAACGGAAGGCTCCGTGCGTCGCTGAACGTCAACATGCGGCTGGCAGGGCACACTGGAACGCATGGGTGGCGGAACTCTCTCAACTGGAGAGCGCAAGAAGGTCGCCTCAGCGTCCACAGGACGCACAACCGAGTGTGTGGTTGGTTGTAGGCAAGAGGCTGTACTAGCTGGTGCAGCAGCAACCTTCTCCGCACGCAAGTCCTGCATCAGAGACGTTAATTGGGACTGCATGCTCTGCAGCAAAGACCACTTAGGGTCTGCAGGAGCAGGTGCGGCGACAGACGGTGTAACTGTCTGAGGCGGTACCGCTTTGCCTCTCTTAGGAGGTGAGCAGTCATCGGATGACTGCAGCGAGTCCGAACTGACCCAGTGGCTACAACTGGGCCGTTGGACTTGCGCGGAAGGGACCGACTTGCGCTTCAACGGTCGTGAGACCTTGGTCCATGGTTTCTTGCGAGAAACCTCTTCCGCAGACGAGGTATAAATGGGCTCTCTCGTCTTTGTGTGGTGGGGGCGATCTTGGGTAGATACGCCCGAAACCACAGAGGGAACGTCTGTTCGCTGATTAAAGCCTCTCGAACCCATTTGTCGTACGACATTGCTTCTCCCCTGGACTTGGGAGCTTGCAAGAGGTCCCGGACTAGGAGGACGACAGGCACGAACAGACGAACCCTCAAGCGCAACACTATCCACAACACTATCACTCACTTTGTCACTTCCCACTGCACTTTTACACTTCAGCTCCTTGACATCTGCCATGAGCTGATTACGGTCACTAGCCAGTGACTCAACTCTCTCATCCAGAGCTTGGATGGCACGCATCATATCAGCCATCGAAGGTTCCTGAGTGCCAGAAGGGGGGTTAGGAGCAACCACTACAGGGGAAGGAATAGGTTGTGGGGCATGAGGAGAGGAAATGTCAATAGATCGAGAGGAACTTCTCCTAACTCTATCTCTCTCTAGCCTACGTGTATATTTTTGGAATTCGATAAAATCGAATTCCGAAAGCCCAACGCACTCCTCCCATCGATCTTCCAATTGACAGGTTTTATCCCGACAATTGGAACAAACAGTGTGAGGGTCGATAGAGGCCTTCGGAAGACGCCTTGAACAGTCCCTAGCATTACACTTCCTAAATTTTGGGACTTGAGAAGGGTCAGCCATTTTGAATTGGTCAAAGGGGAAATCAAAAACTATCCAAAGTCATCAACAAATAATCCGTAATCAACAAAAGAATGCAAGGATTTTTGAAGAGAAAGCCTGCACAGCGAAAGCTCAAAACTAGAATAGTGTACTTCACCAAATAGTTGTGAAAACAAATCCAGTTAGCAACAGCGAATTAGTAGGTCTTGCCGGTAGCACGACAGAGAGAAAATTGAGTTCTTTGTTTACATTGAGTACTGGGTACTTGGACGACAGATGGCGCTGTTGGGCACACCCGCAACCTGTATAGCGATCGCTGGCGAATTTTTTCCGTAGAGTTTTCTGTCGAGCAACAGAGTTGCAGCTATTATAATCACCGGCTAAGTTAAATATTGAAAAATTAACCTTAATACTGACCCTTTCTTTATCTTCCAAGTCAATGATAATATATTTCTGACTGCTCATATTAGGGTATTTGTTGCTATTACTATCTAGATTGTTCTCCCAGTAACTATGTCTGTCTACAAAACACTTAGATATACGGCCTCTTTATATGGACAATAAGTGTTTTTCCAAATAATTTTTGCATATTACTTTTCCTCTACTCCTTTGATGGTACATAATGGGCTATTTCAGGTTTTATACCTACCTACATTGATATTGTTTGACACCTATGCCACAAGAGGAATTTTAATAATCAATTTTACTGCATTATACTCCCCTGATGTTCATAATGCTTCTACCTCAAAAGCTGGTTTTATATAGATATACAGAACGTCCTCAACATACAAACATAATTGGTCCAAGAAGCTGTCTGAAGGTTGAATTGTTATCAAGTTGAATTTTGTTAAAGTTTGGCATAGGTTAGGCCTAACCTGACACCCATTCCTATGATTTCCAGCTACAAAAGTCAACAAATAGTCAGGTTTCATAAGAAATAGACATCAGGTTAATACAAATATTGTTTTCCTTAGTGTATGAAATGATATAATATTGTTTTCTTACAGAATTTCTTTATCTTAAGTTTGTTATTTTCAGTTGGATTTGTGTTTGTATCTCCGTATGTTGTAGGTTGAGGATCTTCTGTATACCATAAAACTAAAAATCTTCTGTTTTCTTTACCTTGAATAGGCTTAGGACTCTCATACAGATTTGAGATAGTCTGGCAGTTAATGGCAATACCCCAGGCTTTGGTACGATGCAGCCCCTTTGACCTATGACCTATACTCTTGACCTCACCAGCCAGTGGGGAAGAGAGTGGCCCTGTATATTTTAATGAAACTCCACTGATGACATAATGCTTTCTCTATTATAATCTTTCATGGCCAAAAATGTATGAGTCTCCCAAGATGTATTGTCTATCTTTCTCTAAATGCTAAAGTGGAAATAAATATTCAGATGTCTACATCCAGTTAGGTACTCTAAGGAATAATTGACGAGATCAGCTCCCTTAAATAAAAATTCTAAACCCCTGTCAAAGAAAACTATGTCCTTTTTCATGAAGTTTTTAATCATAGATGCTAACCATATCTTAGAAGAATCTACTTTAATCCCCTGTCGAAGAACACTATGCCCTTTTACATGAAGTTTTTAATCAGAGATGCTAACCATATTTTAGAAGAGTGTACTCTACTACTCTACCTTCCCTTAAAGTTAGAATACATAACATTAGTGGAATAGCTACATCGCTTAATTGCATGAAAAACCTTTCCATGGAAAACTAATAACTCCTGGACAATGGAGGTATAATTCATGGTGTTACAGTTAATAATAAGATACAGTACTTTCAACCTATTTTTCTAATGCTAAAATTTACAGGAAAATTTCAATAAATTTTGAAAAGCAATAATTCAAATACGATGCTTTGAAACTAACTTATAGTGTGCATAATTAAGTAACTTACAGTATACAAATGAAGAAATAAAAATGTGTTGTGGGAAAAAGTTAACAGATAGTATGATTGCAAAATTTAACAATGCACAGAAATAATTCAAAATATTTGCTAGAAATAGTAAAATACAAACCAAATTTGGATCCTCTTCTTTTGAGCACATATAGAAAGCTTTAATCTTTTTTGGCCAATCTGTTACAAAAACAGGTATGTTGCCCATATGTTTGGTCAAAAAGAGTTCATGTTCTTTTCCCAGATTTTCCCCATCCACAGGTTGTGTTTTAAAATTGTCGCTATTTGCCTTCAAAATCCGAATGGCTTCACTATAAGGGAGATGACCGAAATCCTTCTCTAGAGAAGATCGCACAAGTGTCTGAAAAAGGAAGAAATATTAGTTTTATTCTCATGAGTTGATTTTATTGAATGTCATTAAACAAATTTACAGAAGGATAAAAGAAAAAGAAAATTTTTTTCACAGAAATTAAAATCACTCAAAAAATTTTATGAATGGTATTGAACATGCTTTTAGTAAACAATAGAAAATACATATTACAGGTGAGAAATACAGTATACAGGTACACTAATTTTCAACCGGATACTTCAACTTCTTGAAACTTTCACTATATGTGCTGCAAAAGTTCCCATTTTACAAACAACAAACAATGGTACAAGAAAAGTGGAAAACTCCAGTGTAGCTTTGAAAGATGATTACATCTTGATGGTATAGTGGTTTCTTGCAAGGTATTATAGGACTTGTTAAGGGTGCATCCACAGAGGCGGTGATTCAGCAGATAAAGGAAAACACACGCTGAAACTTAAATTGGAAAAACACTGATTGAAATGAGACTGTTCTAGACAGTATTTTAAGCTCTTTGTGTGAAGTCTCATTGGAATAAGTGTATCCAGCCCATTCATGCCTACATCTGCCAGATCGCTGCCTTTGTGAAAGCAGCCTATGGAAAGTAATTTGATTGTTATCGCACAAAAACCTTAACCAAACCACCAACTTGAAAATCTTGACTCTTATATGGTTAGCCCTAGGTAAGGTCAGAAGTGATGGACAATATGGATGTGCCAATAGGTGTCTTTGAAATCTAAAGCACAGGTCAAAGCCCCTAGTAATTGACGAACATGTTATACGGTCATTATTTTGAAAAGGTAGCATATGATATGCTTGTTGAAGAGACAGGTCAAGGATGACTCTTCCCTCCAGGGAGTCTTCCTTTGATACTCTGAATAATCTGCCCTGGAACTTTAGGAACTGGAACCTTTCTATGACTTTTCTGCAACATGTTGCTCATGGAGTCCACTTTCCAGGTCCTTAGTTGATGAAGACAATGGCGTGAAGGAGGTTGTGTTATTCACAACCAATTGAGACCCAGGGAGGCTATACTCTGCGCCCACTGAGATACAGTCCCCAGCATTCTTGGAGACTGCACAGCACCTCCACAAAGATTAGTTTTTCCTTCATCAAAACTTTCTCACCACCCAACACCATTTCTCTTTTACAATTCATATACCAAGGTATAGGCATCATAGCGATTTTCAAGTGTTACTATTTACAGCATACCTTACCTGAGGCCGTTGACACTACTTTGGCAGAGGAAGGGATGAAATTTGAAGTATTAAAATGGATACGATATTTAACAAGCAGTATCAAATATAAGTACTTCTTTGGCTGAAATGACTCAAACAGCGATGAGAAGTGTATGGAAAAGAATAAGCCCTAAATTTAAAAGCTTTGAATATCCAGTCAAGGACATATCGAGGAGATTAGTATCACTTAGTAACGAACTTGAGATGGAGTCGAAAGATTTTGAACAGTTGATTGGGGCTTACCGGCAACCACTGACAAACAAAGAATTGCTGGAGTTATTGGAACAACAGAAAATTGAAGAAAGTTTCCCTGATCCAGACTCCAGAACTTTCAAGCTTAAAGAAATGAAGCAGGCTTTTATCATTTATCCATGCGTTTGTCAATCTTCAAGTCCCAGTATCCTTTGCTAAAATTACTAATGGTGTTGAAGATTCATACTTGCCTTATGGGACAAATTTCTACAACAAAAGAAGGAACACTATCCAGCAAACATTAGACCAGTTCCTAGTAAGAGTGAAAAAAAGAAAGGCTACAAAACCATCACCTGATCTTGATGCCAAAGAACCACTGCCATCGACGTTAATTTTGACAAGAAAGCTTAATGTACTACAGTAACTGCACATGTGTTCAAAACTTTACATTAGCTATACTTTACATGAAGGCTTATTTATGTATGTATGTGGTTTCTATAAAATAATAGTAGATTGTATGTACTTTTTCAATTTTATTACCTGCATAGAAAGTGTCTTTTTAAAACTGAGAAACAATATCTATTGAAAACCTTTTGATCACCCTCAATATACATGATTAGAAATACTGTCATAATCTTTCAAAATACCCAAATAAATAATTTTACTACAGTTAGCCTACCTATACCTATCATAAATATGTCTCCCTATTTATCTACCAAGGCACTTCCCCCAATTTTGGGGGTAGTCAACATAAAAAAAAGAACAAAAGAGGAGTTTCCTTCTCTTCGCTCCTCCCAGCCCGACGACGGATTCAGCCAAATTTGGTTAGTACTGCTAGGGTGACACAGCCTTCCATCCCCCATTATCCACTACAAATGAAGCTTCATATGCTAAATCCCCTACCTCAACAGTCACCTAAGCGACAGGAGGAAGCAGCAGGGCCTATAAGAACTGTGCCACAATCACTCGCCATTCAATCCTATATCTAGCAGGCTCTTTTGCCTCTCATACATCTATCCTCCTATCACCTAGAGCTTTCTTCACTCCCTCCATCCACCAAAACCTTGGCTTTCCTCTTGTACTTCTCCCATCAACTCTTGCATTCATCATCATCTTCAGCAGATGGCTATTTTCCATTCTCTCTAAATGGCCAACCACTTCAACACATTCATATCCACTTTAACGCTAATTCCTTTCTTACACCCATTCTCACCCTCACTAATTTGTTCCTAACCCTTTCTAAATGAGATACACCAGCCATACTCCTCAAACTCTTCATGTCAAACACATTCAAACACATCCAATTTCTGTCTCTCCGTCACTTTCATTCCCCACAACTCCGACCCATACATCATAGTTATTACATTCACTTTCTAATACAGGACTCTTACTTTCATTCCTGACCCTCTATTCTTCATCACTCTCTTCACTGCCCCCAACACTTTAAAACCTTCATTGACTATGATGTACAACTGTTTCCATTCCACCATTTGCAGCAACAACAGACTCCAAGCACTTAAACTGATCTACTTCCTAAAGTAACTCTCCATTCAACATGACATTCAACCTAGCACCACCTTCCCTTCTCATGCATCTCATAACCTTACTCTTACCCACATAAAGTCTAAACTTCCTTTCCTCACATACCCTTCCAAACTCTGTCACAAATCGACCCAACTTCTTCTCTGCGTCGGCAACTAATACAGTATCATCCGCAAACAACAAATGATTCACCTCCCACTCATGATCACTCTCATTTATAATTTTCAATCCTTGACCATGCCCTTAAGCATTCACCTCTCTCACAACTCCATCAACAAACAAATTGAACAGTCATGAGGACATCACACATCCCCGTCTCAGTCCCAATCTCACTGGAAACTACTCACTCATTTCATTTTTTATCCCAACACACGCTTTACTGCCTATGTAGAAACTCTTCACTGCTTACAACAACCTTCCACTAATTTCTTATAACCTCATAGTAGCATTCCTCATCGCTCCTCTATCAACTCTATCAAAAGCTATCTCCAGATCCATAAATGCAATATACACCTCCTTACCTTTTGCTAAATATTTCTTGCATATCTGCCTAACTGTAAAAATCGGATCTGCTTAGTAAGTAAATGCTTGCACTAAATCTTCCACTGGCCATAATGAGCCACTTAAATGGGTAAGAGTGGCAAATGGAAGAGTAGTAGAAAGGGCATTAATGGATTATGTGTTGATAACTAAAAGAATGTTTGGAAGATTGAAAGACGTGCACGTGTTTAAGGGTATGGCTAACGGTATGTCTGATCATTTTTTGGTGGAAGGAAAATTAGTTGTAGCAAAAGAATGGGGGAATAGAGTAGGTGGATGTAAAAGGGAGCTAGTGAGGGTTGAAGAGCTAATAAAACCGGGGGTAAAAAGTAAATATCAGGAAAGGTTGAAAATGATATATGACGAAGTGAAAGTAAGAGAAACTGGCAATTTAGAGGAGGAGTGGAAGTTAGTAAAAGAAAATTTTGGTGAGATTGCAAGGGATGTGTGTGGAAAGAAGGTTGTTGGAGGCAGCATGAGGAAGGGCAGTGAATGGTGGAATGAAGGAGTGAAGGTAAAAGTGGAAGAGAAAAAGAGGGCTTTTGAAGAATGGCTGCAGAGTAATAGTATAGAAAAGTATGAAAAATATAAAGAGAAAAATGTGGAAGTAAAGCGCAAGGTACGTGAGGCAAAGAGGGCAGCTGACCTGAGGTGGGGTCAGGAATTAGGTCATTCATATGAAGAGAATAAGAAGAAGTTTTGGAAAGAAGTGAAGAGAGTAAGGAAGGCTGGCTCAAGAATGGAAGAGACAGTGAAAGATGGAAATGGAATGTTTTTAAAAGGAGAGGAGGCAAGGAAAAGATGGGCGGAATATTTTGAAAGTTTACTGAATGTTGAGGATAATAGGGAGGCAGATATAATTGCTGTTGCAGGTGTTGAGGTGCCAGTGATGGGAGATGAGAATGAGAGAGAGATTACAATAGATGAAGTGAGGAGAGCACTAGATGAAACGAGAGTAGGAAAAGCATCTGGTATGGATGGTGTGAGAGCTGAGATGTTGAAGGAGGGGGGTGTGACTGTACTTGAATGGTTGGTGAGATTGTTTAATATGTGTTTTGTGTTGTCAATGGTACCAGTAGATAGGGTTTGTGCATGTATTGTACCACTATATAAGGGTAAGGGAGATGTGCATGAGTGTTGTAATTCAAGAGGTATTAGTTTGTTAAGCGTAGTTGGAAAAGTGTATGATAGAGTATTGATTAATAGGATCAAAGATAAAACAGAGAATGCAATCTTAGAGATACAGGGTGGTTTTAGAAGAGGTAGGGGTTGTATGAATCAGATTTTTACAGTTAGGCAGATATGCGAGAAATATTTAGCAAAAGGTAAGGAGGTGTATGTTGCGTTTATGGATCTGGAGAAAGCGTATGATAGAGTTGATAGGGAAGCAATGTGGAATGTGATGAGGTTATATGGAGTTGGTGGAAGGTTGTTGCAAGCAGTGAAAAGTTTCTACAAAGGTAGTAAAGCATGTGTTAGGATAGGAAATGAAGTGAGTGACTGGTTTCCGGTGAGAGTGGGGCTGAGACAGGGATGTGTGATGTCGCCGTGGTTGTTTAACTTGTATGTTGATGGAGTGGTGAGAGAGGTGAATGCTCGAGTGCTTGGACGAGGATTAAAACTGGTAGACGAGAATGACCATGAATGGGAGGTAAATCAGTTGTTGTTTGCGGATGATACTGTACTGGTTGCAGACACAGAAGAGAAGCTTGGACGATTAGTGACAGAATTTGGAAGAGTGTGTGAGAGAAGGAAGTTGAGAGTTAATGTGGGTAAGAGTAATGTTATGAGATGTACGAGAAGGGAAGGTGGTGCAAGGTTGAATGTCATGTTGAATGGAGAGTTTACTTGAGGAGGTGGATCAGTTTAAGTACTTGGGGTCTGTTGTTGCAGCAAATGGTGGAGTGGAAGCAGATGTACGTCAGAGAGTGAATGAAGGTTGCAAAGTGTTGGGGGCAGTTAAGGGAGTACTAAAAAATAGAGGGTTGGGCATGAATGTAAAGAGAGTTCTATATGAGAAAGTGATTGTACCAACTGTGATGTATGGATCGGAGTTGTGGGGAATGAAAGTGATGGAGAGACAGAAATTGAATGTGTTTGAGAAAGTGTCTAAGGAGTATGGCTGGTGTATCTCGAGTAGATAGGGTTAGGAACGAAGTGGTGAGAGTGAGAACGGGTGTAAGAAATGAGTTAGCAGCTAGAGTGGATATGAATGTGTTAAGGTGGTTTGGCCATGTTGAGAGAATTGAAAATGGATGTCTGCTAAAGAAGGTGATGAATGCAAGAGTTGATGGGAGAAGTACTAGAGGAAGGCCAAGGTTTGGGTGGATGGATGGAGTGAAGGAGGCTCTGGGTGATAGGAGGATAGATGTGAGTGAGGCAAGAGAGCGTGCTAGAAATAGGAATGAATGGCGAGCGATTGTGACGCAGTTCCGGTAGGCCCTGCTGCTGCCTCCGATGCCTTAGATGACCGCGGAGGTAGCAGCAGTAGGGGATTCAGCATTATGAAGCTTCATCTGTGGTGGATAATGTGGGAGGGTGGGCTGTGACACCCTAGCAGTACCAGCTGAACTCGGTTGAGTCCCTTGTTAGGCTGGGAGGAACGTAGAGAGTAGAGGTCCCCTTTTTGTTTTTGTTTCTTTGTTGATGTCGGCTACCCCCCAAAATTGGGGGAAGTGCCATGGTATATGTATGTATGTGTCTTTTTAGGCTCCTGCCTGATCGTTTATAAATTATAGCAACAGTTAACCTAGAAAGATCAAGTGCAACTTTAAATGGTAAAATTAAATGGGATAAGCTTTGGAATTACTAAAAAGTTACGAAACTTTTACTATAAGATTAGAAAAAGGTAAAATTTCACTAATATACCACCATTCTCCCATACATAACTTGTCTTTGGTTAGGCAAGTTTTATCTCCTGCCTTTAATAAAGGCTGTCTATTAGCTTGGTAAGATTAGGCAAAGTCCTGTCTTAAAATGATACCCTTTGAGTCGTGACTGAGAACGCAATAGACCAACTAGATCTTGTCGAAGTTGGTATTCAGAAATTGGATCATAAGCTCACTGCTTTAAGTCTTTACCAAGATCATTCTAGTTATTAAAGTATTATCCTAATCTCTTGCATTAAATATTCAGAAACTAAGATTTTCTCACAACCAAAGAAATACAGAAGGTCCTCAAATAGGTTCCAAGAAGCTATTTGGAAGTCTTTCAACTATTAGCTTAGGGTAGTCCTAACCTGAATCCCATGCCTATGATTTCCAACTGCAAAAGTCAACAAATAGTTGGGTTTCATATGAAATAAATATCAGGTTATTACAAATGTAGTTTTGCTTACTGTATTAAGGGATATAATATTGTTTTATTACAGTATTTCTTTATCTTATCTTTGTTATTTTCAGTTGTATGTTTGTATCTCCCAATGTTTGTAAGTCGAATGTTTGAAAGTTGGGGACCTTCTGTACTAGCAACTAGGCACCTTTATAATCAGACTTACAATTGCTAGAGTTCTAGCTTACATTAGGAGTAACACGAGTCCAACCCCAAACCATCAAAACAAAAACTTTTGCTTACCGATTCCAGAAACAAGTTTGGAATGGAACTCACAGGGTGGCTGGCCATAAAGGTTTAATATATGCTACATTATCCATTATTATACATAAATAATGATCATGTGTACTTTGCTCAGAATCAAAAGGAAATGTAAACTGACGTGTTACTATGCCATTTTTCTATCTGTCTCAGGTATAATTTGATAATCGGGATTCAGGGAAGCCATAGCATAAACAATATAAGATGTTGAGCCAAAAAAAGAAATCAAGGTTGTGAGTTCAGTTCTCTAATGAGCTGACAAGCATCATCAATAAGATAGAGTATACTGTACTAGTAAGTTAATACCTCTAAGCCCTTTGTTTGAATATGTTGGACTAGGGTCTACCGTAGCATGCGTTAGGCTGGTAGATGTCCAAGTAGCAATATCACTAACACTTAACCATACCGTATTTGAGGAAACAGGAACAGCTGATTTCATGAAATTGGATAACTGTTCCTTAAATTCTACAAATTCCCCATAGCTTACTCAGGATAACCTATGCATACTGAATATCCACACTTCAAATCATATTGTTAGCTTCTTCATGCAACCCAAAAGTGACTGATGATCTTGACAGTTTTAAAGGTTTAAAGGCTGCTCATGAATGGCAGAAGCAAGGAACAGTGACATTGCCCTACCAAGCAGGACAATGCCCTAGAGACTGACCATATATACATATGATCATCGCTCAAGCCCCCTCTCCACCCAAGCTAGGACCAAGGAGGGCCAAGCAATGGCTACTGATGACTCAGCAGATAGACCTTATAGGCTTTCCAAAACACCCCATCCTTAGCTCACAAGGATGGTGAAACTGCAGCTACCAAAGCAACTAACGAGTTTGAGCTAGAATCGAACCCCAGTCTGGCTTTGACCAGTCAGGGACGTTACCACATCGCCCACCACAACCCTTACTCTAACATCAGCCCATTCACTGAACATTTAGTCCATAAACAAGACAAGTTGTCCTCATTTGTTGGAGTCCACAAGATATTCTGAACCTAAAGAAGACATACCTTGATAATCCTAACTACCTCCTAAATAAAACTATGAAACTAGCCTCCAATCTGTTTAGATACTGTTTGATATCCTAAATCCAGTGAAATTTCATATACCTATTTTAATATACTTTAATTTGTGGTCTGCTTATCTGACACAATCACATCTATAAATACCTTCCACTGAGTAACACAATTTATTTTTAATTACAAAAAATAAATATAATCATAAATGCTGTTCTAGATCAAAAATATTTGTGGCCACAAGACAATCAGCATCATCAGTAAATAATTATATTTTCTGTATTATTACTATTATTATTATCATTACTTGCTAAGATACAACCCAAGTTGGAAAAGCAGGATGCTATAAGCCTAGGGGCTCCAACAGGGAAAATAGCTCAGTGAGGAAAGGAAACAAAGAAAAATAAAATATTTCAAGAAGAGCAACATCATTAAAATATCTCCTATATAAAATATAAAAACTTTAACAAACAAGAGGAAGAGAAATAAGATAGAATAGTGTGCCCGAGTGTACCCTCAAGCTAGAGAACTCTAACCTAAGGGAGTAAAAGCCCTATAGTGCAGAGGCTATGGCACTAACCAAGATTAGAGCACAAAAGTTTGATTTTGGAGCGTCCTTCTCCTAGAAGAGCTGCTTACCATAGCTAAAGAGTCTCTTCTACCCTTAAAAAGAGGAAAGTGGCCACTGAACAATTACAGTGTAGTAAGAAGAATTGTTTGGTTATCTCTATCGTCAGGTGTATGAGGACAGAGGAGAATATACAAAGACTAGGCCAGACTATTTGGTGTGTAGTGTGTGTGTAGGCAAAGGGAAACTGAACCGTAACCAGAGAGAAGGATCCAATGTAGCACTGTCTGGCCAGTCAAAAGACCCCATAATTCTCTAGCGGTAGTATCACAACAGGTGGCTGGTGATACTTCTGTAGAGTACATAATTCTATGTTATCATAACCATGAGGAATAATAATTCCTAAACTTCATATTTGGAACTCAAGATCACATTGAGCTGCCATTTGTTTATGAAAACTACTGATACAAGATATACTAAAATCTACCACCTTACTCTCATAAAAGACAAACTGTTTAGAGTAACAGAAAAAATAAAGATCTTAAATAACCAAAAATTACACTTTTTAAGCAGGCAAGACTTAAAAGCACACAAATGATTCATAAACAGGAGAAAACCAATTTGATTCTCTACCCATTGCTAAGAATACTCCTAATATGTAAACACTATAACAGTTGTCTAGAAGTAACACTAATTACATTATGTAAAACATTATCTTAATTTACCTTACATCACATATAGTACAATTTAGTAAAATTACCTGAACTTACACATCCATTATGATAAGATAAACTAGATTTAACTTAACTCATAACAATAAATAGTTTCTCTAACTTCTACCGTGATGCAATCGTCTGCAGTATGACTCAACAAGTAGGTATTCAAAGGTATAATTCCAAATTCATTACTTACAAAAATATTTGAACCTGACTAATTATAAGCTTGTCCCAGATATTCCAAGTTAATCTGCTTACAGTATCATAAAAATCTACCTTTCTTTCTTGAAATTCCTCTAACCCTTAACTCTTCATTATGATTTTAAATTAACTTTTTATAAAAAAAAAAAAAAGAAGGCTAAACTTATAGTAGGAGGAATCAGGCAACAATCTTTTATCTTTAGTCATTTTTATACACATATGTGCTGATTACAGTAATTCTAAACATTAGATTAATAAAATAAGGAAATTTTGACTTACTCAGCTACATTACAAAATGACCATGCAGTCTATGACAGCTGAATAGTGGGTCTTCCTCTTACCCCAAGTCACTTTCTTATATTACCAACTCAACCAGTCCTATTCTGCCACATGTTTACCGAAACAATTTGGCAAAAGCCCATATTCAAAACAAGATGAAGAAACCTTTTTAATCCAGCTAAAATTCTAACAAATTACCAGCATTTTCAGATACTAAATCTAGCTGAGCTGGAGAGGCCAATTCCTACGTGGTCCGCGACAAAGATTATATGAAGTACTGATAACAAATAGGCATAAGGTTGGTGTTCCTCCCTTGGGGACATCTATCGTCATGATTGAACGTCACAAGGTTTAAATGTCGCTCATGAATGATAGACAAGGGACAGTGACAATGCCCTAGAGACTGACCATATATACATATGATCAGCACCTAAGGCCAAATCTCCACCCAAGCCTGGCAAGGGCTGCTGATGACTCAGACACTACATGGAACTCTTGAGCTTGAGCAGGACTCTGACCCTGGTCTATCAATCACTAGGCATGGAGTTTCCAATAAGTCTCCACAGAGAGGGGAACAGAAAGGGAGATAAATATGGTAAACAATTCGTGTTTTAATCAGAGATATCAAAGCATGATGACTACAAGGTAAGATTCATTGAAATACTTAAAAAAAAAATAAACCTATTACCTCAGTGTCCTGATTCTGTTTCCAGTGGTAAAATATGTCTTCTTCTTGTCTGTCAAGGAGATATTGTGTTGTAGATTTAATAAGACTTTCAACTCTTTCTGTTAAACACTCAAAACCCTCTGATCCTTTGAGAAAAGCCTCCTCGGCTTCAACCATCCAAAACTCAGAGAGGTGCCTCCGGGACAGGGAATTCTCAGCGCGGAAAGCTGGGCTGAAGTTGTATACTTTACAAAGACCACTGAAAAATAAAATTAATTCAATAAGATTCTATATTTTACTCCATGAAATAATCTCTGATAAAGCTCTAAACATAAAACTATAATAAAATTCTAATTTGTGGAACTATTTAGAATGATTGATATAAATGTAATACTGGAAATTCTACAATTATTTTCATGAAAATTAGGAAAAATCCAACCAGGTTCTGGGAAAGTTGTATTTCTATTCCTAAAATATTAATATCTAAAATTGCTAGACATAAATCCTGGGACTCAAGTATACTCAAAGTCAATGAACATTACAAATATATTTGGGAGTGTTCCATTCGCATGATTTTACAAGATAGGGAACCAAATTCCTCCCCATTTATTTGTGTGGGGTGTCTATGACCACAGACAATCTCAAATCCTTTTTTCTTATGATGTATTATTCCTTTTGAAACTAAAGTGAATTTAGGCATCCCTCACTTATGGCAGCTGCAAGAGAGGGCTACTGATTTTAGCATCCTCTTACTCCCTTCTTGCCTTTACTGTCCTTCCTGAACTGGCCAGGTTAGGCGTGAAAGGATGGAGCATTGTCTGCCCTTTTGGAGGCAGCCAGAGCTTTCTTCATAGCTGATATGGAAGGTGTGGCAGAGTCTCGCCGCAGCTGCCTCCAAATGGCCTGGACCCTTGAAGGTAACTGGACAATGGATAAAAGAGTATTGGCTAGCCTTCTTCCACTTTTCCATCTTTGCCTCTACATCCATTTGAGGAAAGAGGGACGTAGCATTCAGCACAGGGGTGATCCTCAAAGCTGACGTCGCCTCTTGCACAACTTGCCAGGGGAATCGGAAAATGGTCACATCCCTTTTCTTCAGGACCCAGTTGGCCCATTGGTTTGCTGAATGGTGCACCATGAAGGTCGCCATCTTTGCACCGGACAGGATCAATTTTCTATACTGTACTTTGCCAATGTCTCAGGATTTGACAAATCATAAGTAATTGTGAAGTAAACAACTATACCAGACCACTGGTTGATCCAGGAAGCCTTCTGGAGGCTAGCCAGGGGAGAGGATTCCATGGCTGCGCACCCAAGAGCACAGAAGACTGTAACCTGAGCCTTGAGTCTTTCAACAGCTGAGCTTTCCATTAACGCAGATACTGAGGTATAGATGGGAAGAAGTATAGGACACACCCTCTGGCATATAGACTCTTCTCTGTCAAGAGTGCAGGAGATACTGTAAGGTCTTACTCAACCAGCTAGACAGTAGAAAATTCTCAGGCCCATAGATCTGCGAATTCACTCTGTCCAAAGCACTGTGAGCAACTCAAGGTAAGTTTTGATCCTTGAGGGGTGTCAAAATGACAATCAATGACAATCAAACACCCTTTCACCTTTCACATGAGTCACATTAGCCTATCCAAGTTTACTGCACTCACGGATGAGTACAAGAACATCAGCGAATGAACATTCAGTTTCAGGATTCTCCATCTGCGCCAGCGCAAAATGAAATCTGGAGGCGTTTGAGGTGACGAAACCCCAGGACGTCTCCTTCCTTGCAAGGGAAGAGGTATCGACTGCTTTTCAGAAGATGTATGTGTACACAAGCTGCACCAAAACGAGCCAGGAGTGTACCCTGAAAAGGTTGAAGGGAGTGCTGATTGAAGATTGGAATCCCCTTCATAAACAGATCTGCCTTTGTCCCATGCATCCCCAGAGTCGGCCAAAGTAACCTGTATTTTAGCCTCTGAGCATTGCAACAGTGAGCACAATCTCAGAAGGCACGCAAGAGTATCGTGTATCGGTCACTTGGAGGTGAAGAACCTTGCTGCCAATCACGAGCACGCGACGGGACATCTCAATGCTAGTAAGTGTGTGGAGAGCAGTCTTTGGTAGTCAGGGTTCCTGCTCCCAATCGGGCGAGTGCAAGAAAATTTCCCGGCGAGTGGAAAGGTAACATGGGGAAGGAGCAGTGCAGGAGAGCAGCCATGGTCATGAAGAGAAAGATCACATGGTAACCAATTACCTAGGAGTGAAAGATCTCGTGGTGGACGATCATGATAGAAAAGATCACGCGATGACCAAGAATCTTCTTGACATAAGGAAATGTTTCATTGCTCGTAAGAGGAAATATATTGATTTTAGGTTACTTTCACTTCACCACGAGCCAATTCTCTCCTCTCGGAACCGAAGTATCCTTACGGAGAGAAATCAAGGTGAACATCGATTGCTCTATCTCTGGGCCAACATACTCATGCTCAATCACTTTGAGAACAAGCACCTGTAGTAGTAGCATGAACACCTGTACTGTGTACAATACACTTTACCATGCTGGGTTGCTTCTCAGTAATGCACCGCCTCTCTCATGCATAGGGGAGATCGGTCGGAGTCTCAAGATACTTCTGCAGATAGGTATTCCTGGACTTCATTGACATCTTTGGGACAGATGCAGTAAAATCCAAAAGAACTGCCGAAGACAAGGAAGAGGAGGAGGAAGAACTAGAAGAGGAAGAAAGGCGCATAAGTTTTTCTCCTTGCTAGTCTTCGAGGTCAAGGTCTTGAAGGCCAACAACGAAGATTCTATGGAGGAAGAAGCCACAGGGGCCTTTTTAACAGCACACAAGACCATGACAATTAGTGCCTCCACAGGGGGGAAAGAAGCAGCAAGGAAAGACTCAGTCCTGGTGGCTGCCAACCTTCAGGAACACCTGCGATCTCCAAGAGAGGCTGCAATTTCCAGGTCATCGTTATTGTCCTCGCTAGAAAGAGTGACAGGAGAATCTCATGGCAAAGGCAGAGGAGTATTACTTTCCCTAGGGCAAGGTGATACTCCTGCTTTTCTTAAAAAACCTAAGGAGTTCAAAATTAGGTCTTCCCCCTGACAAATTTCTACAGAGGACCCAGCCCTAGAGGAATTATAGTGAGAAACATCAAGTTGAAATGTGACAATAGAAAAGGAGCTGTAGTTTCTTTGGTTTAAGATTTGACATTTCCACCTCTAATACAAAAGAATTTCCCTTAAACTTATTCTTCCTAATGAACTCCAATCACTGCTGAGGTGGCCACAAATGGCACTCGTTACAAGGGGATCACTACACACACATGCCCTCGGCAAAAGGCGAAAAGCATTTGGATATCAATAAAAGGTTTCAACATAAACTAGTCAGTTTTTCCAGCTTTACTCGGACCCTGTCGCATCTCACTGTAATTTTCCATCCACTGTAAAGAAACAGAAAAAGATTAATCCAGCCAAGAATGGGGAGGCAACAAAAGAATGTCTACAGCTTGTGGCTGAGGTAAAAAGTGGGTTTTAATAGAAGTCAAAAGTGGGTGTTTAGCTGAAGTCAAAAGTGGGTTTTAGCTTTAGTTAAAAGTGGGTGTTTAGCTCAAGTCAAAAGTGGGTATTTAACTAACCATCAAGAGGGTGGTGCCTACCCTCCTCCTGGCATTCCAGTTTTGCTGAAGCATGTGCCTTGTAAAGAACGATAGTTTGCATTAGAGTAGGAACCAAATAAGCAATTGATGCTTTAGCATAAATTCTTAAAACCAGAAAGTATCCTACAGTAAATGTTCATATATTTAAAACAAAATGGGACTTGAAAAATCAATCTCACCTGACCATGGTCTCCAGATGTAATTGTCCTGAGACTGTGAGATATATAGGATGATTAAAAAACATTCCATCTGAGGATGACTGGGAATTTTTCTCCTCACTTTTCAATGCCTGTAATAGCAAAGCAAATATAGTACTGTTGAAATTCCAATAAAATGAAAGCAAATATCCATTGCCGAACTCAGACAGGGACTGTTCTTGTGATACTGTATAGTCAATCAAAAAATTTCCTTATATGCAATACAGTATCTCGTAAAAAAGATACTGAATGACAAACGAATAACCTTTTGAACTTGAATAATAATTTCTAGTAATAATTTAGGATGACCTCACAAAATAAGAATGCATGGTATGTTAAAAATGGCAAATGACATG
Organism: Palaemon carinicauda; assembly: GCF_036898095.1. NCBI lineage: Eukaryota > Metazoa > Arthropoda > Malacostraca > Decapoda > Palaemonidae > Palaemon > Palaemon carinicauda. The sequence continues at coordinate 109,285,511 of NC_090725.1, read as the reverse complement.
ATAAAACTTCAAAAGAAACTACATCAGTTCTGGACATACCTCGACCAAAAAAACTTCTCCCGCTCCTTCACAGTCATTGCTAGTAAGTATAGGGGTGTCTATGTTTATGAATTCTTCACTGGTAAAATAATTGTGAATAGCCAACTTTGCCTGGAATAAAAATTCAAAGATCTCAGTGTATCAATTAATATTTGCATTGTAGAGCAAAACATGAAAATAAAATGCTCTACAGTAGTAAATACATTAGGTCAATATCTTCATTTTTGGGATCAGGCCATGTCGTCCTGAAGGAAGGTTCCTATAAGTAGCTTCCTAAGGGATATTTGACTAGAGTGATATTCCCAGAAAATTTACCTTTAGGTCTCCAGAATTCTAACTCCTGGCACGAATATCCTTAAAATTTTTCTTAAGGATATCGCATAAATCAGGGGACGTATATCTTGATACGACACATGGCAATCTTCACCCCGAATAGCGTTTTCGCTTTGAGGGGGAAAGTGGCAAAAATAGAAGGGGAGCTGTTATCAAGGTACCCTTCCTCCCGTACTACTACTGATTATCTAGATGGCGCTGTATGTCAACCCAGCGCGCTATTCCTATAGTTGTAGCTGTCTCGCACGGTGATTTTCCCTGTTGCTCTTTCATTACGCTCTGGTTTTTTTAGATTTATCATGCAATCTCCAGCCTCTTCTGCCTCTGGAAAGTTGAGTATTTGATCTTTACAGTGTATAAATTTTAGCTCCTGCCTCACAGTGAAATTAGATTAATTCTAAGAGTTGGAGCTTCGCCTTCACCGGAGGCACCATGGGCACTGTCGTTCATAACGCATGTGTTATTTAGTTAGCCTGAACGACTTTCTCGGTTTTAATAGCATGAATATTCACGAAGCTATTCAGTTATAATATTCTAGTAAGTTATATATTATGCCGATTGTATTCTTTAGGGTTTCGGCGATTTAGGTAACCGAACCTTGCCCGCGCTAGGCTTCCTAGCCTACGCGCTTTAGTTTACCTTCATGCATGATATAGAACGACATTCCTAGTTATAATAGCATTTGAATATCAAGCTATTTAGGCAATTTATACTTAAAAGATATATTGATTGCATATATTTCCTCTTCCTCATCGATCGTATACGAAAGAGTTTCGGCGATTAAGGTAACCGAATCTCGCCTGGCACTAGGCTACTAGCCTAAGTGCTTTAGTATACTTTCATACATGTTCCCGGTTTACCCTCGTGTATCGTTTTATCAATTCAGGCAGAGATAGATATCTCCTAGAATTATTATATAAATTGATACTCGTCTCCAGTGGAGATTTAAGGGTAATCCCTACTTCCCTCTGAGTGCAGCCATAGGCTACAACCCTATCTTGGTCTTGCCATTGCGTAGACACTCCGGCTTGACTAGGCTAGTGTTTTCTGTCTCTTTCCCTGGCCGGCAGATGCCGACTTTGGGTTTTTGAGAAAACCTCAGAGTATTCAGTCTTTTGCCAGTGGCCGGCTGGCAGGGTGAGTAGTCACTCCCCTGCCGGCCTCAGCCACCGGCATAGGAGGCTAGACCTCCCTAGATCGCATTTGAAGTGGTTGTATGATGCAGCCACCTTCTTCCCTGCGGTCTAGAAGACTAGTCCTGTGCTGGCAGACCCTAGGCTGAAGAACAGACATTCTTCTGCCGCCTAGGATGGCGCCGGCACTGAAACGATTTTTCTCCCATGTTGAGAAGGGGCGGCAAGCCTGCCACCTCCCCCTTAACTCTATTGGCAGACCCTAGGTTGAAGAATGGATATTCTTCTGCCGCCTAGGACGGCACCGATATTGAAACAGAGTTTCTTCGTTGTGTGGTAGGACCGGCAACCCTGCCGCCTCCTTCCACACTTCATACAGGACCCTTTTCCCTACCCCCTCTGTCCTTTAGCGATGGCCTAGCCATCGCAACCCTTTGGCTGTCGTCCTACAATCTTGCCGTTTGCCGGCGGGTTGTGGGGCTGGCCGGGGCTCCTACATAGCAGCTGTTTAGTCGCTCAGCATTCTCTTATGGACGCAAGGCTCCGGGAAAAGCTGTGCCGGCTGAGTCGGCTGCCGGTGGGAGACCCCTATTCTGTAGAGTGTTCTTCAGTCCTCTCTTGGACTGCCATCCACATACCAGCGGCCAAGATAAAGTACTTACACCCTTATTTATTGTAACAAACATTTAATAAGGTACCCTTCACTCCATGCTTTCTCTCTCTCTGTCAGCTAGTGCCACCAGGTACTAACCCAGCCGGCAGATACCGGCCGGGCCAGTGCCGCCGGGCACTCTCGCCGCTGGATCGTGCCGCCAGGTGCTAGCCTAGCTGGCAACATGTCGGCTAAAACTACAGTATATGATTATACAGTAGCCAGTATATTTGCAGTATAGATAATACTGCAGACAGAAAACTATAGCATATATTATACAGTAGTTATTTTCCAACATACACAGTGTTTCCTTGCACCCTCTATTGTTGAGACCAGTTTTATATTGAAGGAAAAGATTTCTTTCAACAGACTGATAGATGATCAGTTACAATTTACCCACATTATTAAAACCTTGGGAAAAGGAAGTGCTAAGTTACACTTATCTATCCTTAGAGGTTAGAATCCTTCCCTTGGGTTTCCTGAATAGGAAAACTCTAGGTTTTAATTTTGAGGGAGGTCGCAGCAATTGGCTGGACAGAAAACACAAGTATGTGTCTTTCCTAATTCCTTTCTAGCTTGTCCATCCTAAGCTATAATGCTAATATATTAATGATAATATTTTATAAAGTTTATCAGGTGAGATAAATTACCGCATACTCATTTAATTTTCCTCTCTTTACAGGAGGACCATCCTAAGTGCCTTCAAGTCTTCTTTAACGTTAGGAGCAGGGACTTCTGTGGCCATGAGGAGTGCAGGGCTCATGCTCCCTGCGCCATTTCCAAGGGATCTCTCAGGTACTGGGACCCTCAGGACTGCAAGATTTGCAAGGCCTTGGTGACCGAGGCTTTTGATGACTCCAAGACAGTGGAGTCGAGGGATGCAGCACGAGGGAAGCTGCTGCGCAGATAGGTTTGTGGCTTTCAGAAGAACGCCACGGGACCTTACTTTCCTAGTGAACGGATGCACTCTTTGCTGTTCCCAAAAGTGGGTGTGGAAGCTGTCATACCCCAGCCATGACCTGAGATCCCTTGCGTCCAGATTTCCGTAGATACGGAAGTCTCCGACGCAATGCAGGACATCCACCTAGACGAGAGGATGTTGGAAGTGTCTGAGGACATCGAGAAGGACCTTCTAGCAGAAGGTCTCGAAGAGGAGTCCACCTTGGCTCCTGGAGAAGAAGAGGATGATGTCGAATCGTAGTTCGTTTCGTCAGTTCCGGCCCCAGAGCCGTTACCTTCTATGTCTTCTGCTTCTCCATCAGATGACATGAGACAGGCAATGGCCAGTCTCATGGCAATGATGGAGAGTCTTCGTAAACAAAACGAAGAAAGGGACGCTGAATGGCAAAGAAGAATGAACCATCTCACAGCATCCCGTGGGTCTCATAAGAGACTCAATGTTAAAGATCTTCCACCTTGCTCTGATGTTAATCCCTGGAGGTATGCAGAATACATGCCTATTACCAGCGGCAAGATCTTCATATCAGAGAAGTTGGGGACAGTCCTTATTGAGGAAGTCGAATTCTGGCCCAGCTTTTAGTCTTACCCAGACTGCTTCGTCCGTCTGAAGACGGAACCAACATCCAAGGAGGACACAGAACCGAAGGAGGTCATAGTACTTGATCACAAGAAAGCTTAGGCTCTTTTATCAAGTAGCCTGAAGCAGAACTCGAAAGTGCCAGCCCTTAGCAAGAAACACCCAACCTTTCTTGCTCCAGCTTCATTAGCCTTTCCCTTTACATCAAAGGGTCTTAAGGCAGTCATGAAGGCAATAGAGGCAGGCAAACCTGACCCTACACTCGATGAGTGTAGACCTTTATCTTTAGCCCTGCCCACGGAAGAAAAAGACTGGAAGGAAGACCACCTTACTTCTCAGTTGGGAGATATTGCTGGACGTCAGTTCAGCGAAAATCTCCCTAAGCTGTCTGACTTTCTCTTGCGTAGGGAGCAAGAGACAAAGGAAAGACTTGCCGCATCTCTATCTCTACAGATTTGTCTAGAGACGACGGCAAGCAATAGTAGAACCCCGGATATGAACATGGTCATGGCCAAAATGCATTTGGCTACTGTGGTCAAGGACCTGTATGGCTTTGTCAAAGCCAGACGTGCATGTACGGAGTTCGTGTTTGCTTCTGCTTCAGTAAAGCACGAACCCAGGAAGCTGATAGCTTCCAATATCTGGGGAAAGGACCTCTTCCCGAGTGAAGTGGTCAAGGAAGTCGTAGACAAGGCCGCCACAGAGAATAGAAACCTTCTCTAGAAGTGGGGCATGTCAGCGAAGAGGAAGTCTTCCCCGGATGAGGGTCCCCAGCCTAATAGGAAGACTAAAAGACCCAGGTTGCCCTCTCGCCCTGCCAGACAGCAGCAGCAGCAACAACAACTTCCCACAGTTGCCATGACCGCAGTGCCCCAGATGGTGGCTCAACCCCCAACCAACTTATCAGATGGTACCTCAGCAGCTGGTTGCCCAGACACCAGCGTTCAACCCTGCATTCGAGAGGAAGACCACTACCTTTCGTCCCAAGGGTAGAGGGTCTAAAGGGGGATCCTCTAAATACCCCCCAAGAGGTAAAGGGGGTAAGGGAGGATGCGGTCAAGGAGGTAAATCCTCCGGAAACCAGAAGCAATGAGTTGCTTCGGGTAGGAGGAAGACTCCAACAATTTCAGGGTCGTTGGACCTTCAATCCTCGGGCCCACAGCCTAATTAAGAACGGACTCGGATGGAGCTGGAGGGAGGCTCCACACCATTTCCTCAATTCTTCCAACACTCCACCCCCGCACTGGAAGAATACACCATAGAACTTTTGAGCAAGTGGGTGATAAGGAGGGCAAAGTCCATCAAATTCCAAGGAAGGCTGTTTTGTGTTCCCAAGAAGGACTCGGACAAACTCAGAGTCATTCTGGACTTGTCGCCACTCAACAAGTTCATAGAAAACAACAAGTTCATAGAAAACAACAAGTTCAGGATGTTAACCCTTCAACACATAAGGACCCTGTTACCAAAAGGGGCGTACACAGTCTCGATAGACCTGGCAGATGCTTACTGGCATATTCCAATCAACCGCCCTCTCTCCTCCTACCTAGAATTCAGGCTACAGAAGAAGAAATACGTCTTCAGAGCCATGCCCTTTGGACTAAACATAGCTCCAAGGATTTTTACAAAGCTTGCAGACGCAGTCGTTCAACAACTACACGTAGAAGGTGTCCAGGTAGTAGCGTACCTGGACGACTGGCTGGTGTGGGCAGCATCCAGGACGGAGTGTATGCAAGCATCCAAGAAAGTGATCCATTTCTTGGAACATCTGGGATTCAAGATCAACGTCAAGAAGTCTTGATTATCTCCAGCTCAAGAGTTTCAATGGCTCGGAATGCATTGGAACTTAAAGTCACACCATCTCTCCATTCCCCCAAGGAAGAGGAGAGAAATAGCAGGATCTGTCAAGAGACTACTGAAATCCGACAGGATCTCAAGACACCAACAGGAAAGGGTACTGAGCTCTCTCCAGTTTGCATCAGTGATAGACCCAGTGCTAAGAGCACAGCTAAAAGATGCGTCAGGAGTCTGGAGAAGAAATGCATCGAACGCTCAAAGAGATCTAAGAAGACAGATACCGACCCGACTACGATCACTTCTCAAGCCATGGTCGAAGGCCAAGAACCTAAAGAGGACCATACCCTTGTAACCTCCTCTACCTTCAGTCATCATCCATACGAATGCCTCGAAGGAAGGATGGGGAGGTCACTCCCATCAACGTTAGGTCCAAGGGACTTGGTCTTCTCTATTCAAGACCTTCCACATCAACACTTTGGAGGCCATGGCAGTCTTTCTGACGCTGAAGAAACTGTCCCCTCGCAAATCAGCCCACATAAGACTGATCCTGGACAGCGAGGTGATAGTGAGATGTCTGAATCATCAAGGCTCGAGATCGCCCCAAATCAACCGAGTGATTTTGTCCATCTTCCGCCTGGCGGAAAAGAAGAGATGGCATTCATCAGCAGTTCACCTTCAAGGGTTCCGTAATGTGACAGCGGACGCTCTATCCAGGCTCATGCCGATAGAGTCAGAATGGTCCCTAGACGCAGGATCATTCTCCTTCATCTTACATCAAGTCCCAAAACTGCAGATCGACCTCTTCACGACGAGCAACAACAAGAAGCTACCTCGTTATGTGGCCCCATACGAGAACCCTCTTGCAGAAGCAATAGACGCCATGTCCCTCGACTGGAACAGATGGAACTGGATCTACCTGTTCCCTCCAACCAATCTCTTAATGAAGGTCCTCAACAAGCTGAGATCCTTTCGGGGAACGGCAGCTCTAGTGGCTCCCAAGTGGCCAAAGAGCAACTGGTTCCCTCTAGTATTGGAACTGAAGCTGAGGCTGGTCCCTCTGTTGGACCCAGTACTGTCTCAACAGGTACAGAAGTCGACTGTCTTCGCTTCATCACAAAAAACCCAAAGCCTTCATCTCATGATTTTCTCTCCTTAGCAGTAAAGAAAAGATTTGGGATCTCGAAAGGCAGTATAGACTTCTTAGAAGAATATAAGTCTAAGTCAACCAGAAGACAATATGAATCATCTTGGAAAAAGTGGGTTGCTTTCGTCAAAGCAAAAGGACCAAACGAAATCTCAATGGACTTCTGTTTGTCCTTCTTTATCCACCTTCATAAACAAGGTCTGGCTGCCAATACGATAACCGCGTGTAAATCGCCTCTGACTAGACCTCTGCTATATGCCTTCCAAGTAGACTTGTCAAACGAAATCTTTAACAAGGTCCCTAAGGCTTGTGCTAGACTTAGGCCTGCAGCCCCTACAAAGCCTATTTCATGGTCCTTGGACAAGGTCCTACTCTTTGCTTCAACAGTGAACAATGAGGATTGCTCTCTGAAAGACTTGACTCAAAAGGTAATTTTTTTGTTTGCTATAGCCTCGAGGGCCAGAGTTAGTGAAATAGTGGCCTTATCCAGAGATGAGGGCCATACAGTGGTACCTCTACATACAAATGTCCCAACATACAAAGTAAAATTCGACCAAATTTCTGCCTTGACATCCGAAGTGTTGCTCCAACATACGAAGTAAACATTACGCCATTGAGCGTCGAGTGCTCAGTTCTCTGTTCTTGTGTGTATCGTGTGGTTGTCCTCTGTTTGGTCTGTTATTAACAGTGCTTATTTTCTTCCTTTTCTCACATTTCCTTTTTGATTTTACCTATAATCATGGTGCCTAAGAAGCTAAGTTTCAGTACACGAAGAAGGCAATTCTTTCATTAGAATTGAAGCAAGAAATTATAGAAAAACATGAGAGCAGTGTGCATGTGAGTGATACTATATGGCTAAATAATATGGCCGTAATAGGCCTATGATCTCGAGGATCATCAAGCTGAAGGCAGCCATTAAAGCAAATAACCACCGAAGGGGATCACCATTATTACACGACATCGTAGCAATACCCTGGAAAAGATAGAACGCCTTTTGCTGATAGGGATAAAGGACAAAGAGATTGTTGGCAACGATCATTTGTGAGAAGGGCCAGCGTGATGAACAGAAAGAAAGAAAAAAGTGAAGCAAAGAAAACCAAGATAGCATTAACAAGCTCTTTTAATTAAGACTTCTCTCTTTTTCTGTTTCTCTCTAAACATAGCATTAACATGTTCTTTAAATAAAATCTCTCTCTCTCTCTCTCTCTCTCTCGGCATAGGATAGTTATCTTGTGAATTAATAAAAATCTGACCAAGATGGCATTGTATAACACAGGCAACTCGTGGAGAGATATCGCTGGAGTCAGCAAAGGCAAATTTCATGAGTTGGCGAAACAGGAGCTCGACCGATTGACGACAGATGTCACTAACAACTCCGACCAGTGTGACGGAAAAATATTCGCAGACATATTGAAACAATATGATCCAATAGACTGGAACAAATCTGCGGAAAACATCAGTAAAATAATTGAAGAAATTCCAAAGAAAATCCAAGTGTTAAAGAGACTTATAAAGAAAGTCTACATCAATCAACACATTCCATCAAAGAACAATAACAAGTCCAATATGGTAAATATGCTGATTGATGCATTGGGAAAAAGAATGCCAAAATGGTGTAATACATGTAAGATATGGTATTCCATTAATAATCCTCAACAACTGATTAGAAAATGTAATGCCTGTAATGTTCCAACACACCCCACATGTGCTGAAATACAGCAAAAAATAAAAAATAGAGACACAAAGGTATTCTGCTCAACATGCTTAGTCTGGATAGAAAATATAATTAAGTCGAGACTAAAGCTGCAATTAGTTGAAGAAGAAGAAGAAGAAGAAGAAGAAGAAGAAGAAGAAGAAGAAGAAGAAGAAGAAGAAGAGAAAAATGAACAAGATATGTGTAAGGATGCAGAGGAAATCATTGATATAACTTATGATGCCATCCAACAACATACTTATGAAGAAATAAATTATCAGATGGAAACAAATAATAGACCCAAGAGACTCTACCCGGACCTACATACTTTTAGGGAAGAGCAAGAACAAGAAAAAAAAGAAAAGAAAGATATAGTCTGTAATAGGCTGAAAAGAGGGAATTGCAAATTTGGCGAAAGATGCTACTACAAGCATCCAAAGATATGCCATAATTATGAAATATATGGTAAATGTGCGTATTTAGACGGATATGGAGACGAATGCAGAGATCTCCATCCAAAAATATGCAAAACCCTAAAAGAAGGAAAAGGATGCAGTTTCAACAAAAAATGTCGATATATGCATCCTGCAACTATGAATGAGAGTAAGAAAACTCAGCAAACTGAAAAGAAAAACAAAAATGAAACAAAAAAAGAAACAAAAAAGCAGACCGCGTATATACCGCACTATGCACCAAAAAAGGCCTTTCAACCTAAAGCTCCACAAATAGAGCCCAACTACCAAGAATGCATATATAATGCCAGGGGTTGGTGCAGATATGGAGATAATTGCAGGTTTACACACAAAAATAAGCATGAAGGCGAAAGAACAAATATTATGGAAAAGTTGGATTTTTTAATGGCAAAATTCCGAGAAATGAAGAAAAGAACATCATATCAGAACAGGAAGGAAGCATGGGAGAATCCATATTATTACCAATATTAAATAATGGAAATGAGACCCAAACCATAATAGTGATGAATGCACAGGGTTTAGTCACGAGTAACTCTAAAAGGAAAATAGAGTTCCTAGAAGAACTAACCCAAATTGAAAAAATAGATATATTAAATATAAGTGAAACATGGTATTCCCAAGAGACTGGCAGTGATGACCAGATAAAGGGTTTCCAAACTTATAGATCAGACAGAAAAAATAGGAATCAAGGGGGAACCGCAATATATGGAAGAGACATAAATCAAGGAAAAGTCTGTGAAAAATACAGCAACACAGAATGTGAATTGATTGCGGTAGAATTTGAATTTGAAAAACTAGTGAATATTGTAGTTTACAGACCCCCAAATACTAAGGAGTTTGACATAATAATAGAAAAAATAGATGATATATGTAGAAACAATAAAGACTGGAATATACTCCTATCCGGAGATTTTAACTTTCCTTTCGTGGATTGGAAAGAACGGATAGAAGAAAGTGGTTGTATGTATACATATAAAAAAGAGAGTAATAGTAGCGCAGAAGATAAGAGGCAATTTGAAAAGCTTCAAGATATGCTATTAGAACATAATATGCAACAAATAAACCACATTCCAACAAGAAAGGAAAATGTCCTAGATCTAGTATTTGTGAATGAGGTGAATTATGTTAAAGAAATAATAGTGTATATCACGGGAATTTCAGACCACAATGTCATAGAATTGATAGTTCATTCCAAAGCAAGTGATCACAGAATTAATAAAAGCACAAAACTTTGGGAAGGATATGGAAAATATAACTTTTACAGTAAGAATATAAAATGGTCAGAAATAAATGAAGAACTGAATAAAGAATGGAAAAATGTATTTATAAGTGATAATATACAGGTAAATACGGATATACTGTACAAAATACTGGAGAAAATTGTTGAAAAATATGTACCGAAAAAAAACAATAAACAAAAGACGTGCATACCAAGAGACAGAAGGATCTTATTTCAGAAAATTAAAAAGTGGAAGAAAAATCTTGCAAAAGAAAAAAAATGTGTGGAAAATGAGGGAAATAAAATGTAAGATAGAAAATGCAGAACAAAAGATTATGCAGTCGAAAGAAAATGAAAAAAGGGACTTAGAAGAAAGGACACTTCAAAATATAAAAAGAAACCCCAAAGTACTTTACTCCTATGCAAAAAAGATGAATAAAAGGAGAATAGAAATAGGCCCTCTAAGAATTGAAGGACGGCTAACGAATGAAAAAAAGGAAATATGCAACATATTAGCAGAAAAATATAAGAGTGAGTTCACGCCAAGAATTGCGAATGAGAATAATGAAACAGAAATGAGAGAAGAAAATGTTGAATATCTAACGGATATAGATATTAATGAAGCAGATATTGTCACGGCTATAAACGAAATTAAAAATGGATCTGCAGCCGGACCAGATGGAGTTCCAGCGATTTTGTTAAAAAAAACTGCAAACACTATCGCGAAGCCACTTGCAATACTGCTAAGACAGAGTATAGATATGAGCGAGATATATGTTAAACATAAATTAGCTTATATAACCCCTATCTTCAAAAGTGGATCAAGACTAGAGGCAAGCAATTATAGACCTGTTAGTCTAACATCACATATTATGAAAGTGTATGAGAGGGTAATAAAAAAGAAAATAATGAACCATTTGGTCAAAAATAATTTGTTTAATATGGGTCAACACGGTTTCGTACCTGGAAAAAGTACACAGACCCAACTGATAGCTCACTATGAAAACATATACAATAATATGATAAATGAAAAAGACACAGATGTGATCTATCTAGATTTTGCAAAAGCCTTTGACAAGGTAGACCATAACATATTGGAGAAAAAAATGAGAAAGCATAATATTGTGGGAAAGATAGGAAAATGGGTAAAAGAATTCCTGCAAAACAGAAAACAGATAGTGGTTGCAAATGACGAGAAATCAGATGAAGCCCAGGTAATATCTGGTGTGCCCCAAGGTACGGTATTAGCTGCACTGCTATTTGTTATTATGATCTCAGACATAGACTGTGATGTTGAAAACTCCGTAGTGAGAAGTTTCGCCGATGACACAAGAATAAGTAGAGAAATTACTTGTGATGAAGATAGGAACTCACTACAAAGAGATCTAAACAAAATATATGAATGGGCGGAGATAAATAGGATGGTATTTAACTCCGATAAATTCGAATCAATAAATTATGGAAACAGAGAAGGAATGGTGTATGCATACAAGGGACCTAATAATGAGACAATCACAAACAAGGAAGCAATTAAAGACCTTGGTGTAATTTTAAATAGGAATATGTTATGCAACGACCAAATAGCAACACTGTTGGCTAAATGTAAAGCAAAAATGGGAATGTTATTCAGACACTTTAAAACAAGAAAAGCTGAACACATGATTATGCTTTACAAAACTTATGTGCGTAGTACACTCGAGTACTGCAATGTGATATGGTACCCACACTACCAAAAGGATATTGCGCAAATAGAGAGTGTACAAAGGTCCTATACTGCTAGAATAGAAGAAGTTAAGGACCTTGATTACTGGGAAAGACTGCAATTTTTAAAACTATACAGTCTAGAAAGGAGAAGAGAACGCTACATGATAATACAAGCATGGAAGCAAATAGAAGGAATTGCTGAAAACATCATGGAGCTTAAAGTATCAGAAAGAGCAAGCCGAGGTAGATTAATAGTACCAAAAAGCATTCCAGGTAAACTGAGAAAGGCGCACAGGACATTAATCCACTACGCACCAGCATCGATAATGCAGCGACTATTTAATGTGCTGCCAGCTCATCTAAGAAACATATCAGGAGTGAGCGTAGATGCGTTTAAAAATCAGCTCGATAAATACCTAAGATGCATCCCAGACCATCCAAGACTGGAAGATGCAAAATACACCGGAAGATGTATTAGCAACTCTCTGGTGGATATACGAGGTGCCTCACACTGAGGGACCTGGGGGAACCCAAACAAAAAATAAGGCAATAAGGTAAGGCTCTCTCTCTCTCTCTCTCTCTCTCTCTCTCTGTCTCTGTCTCTCTCTCTCTCTCTCTCTCTCTCTCTCTCTCTCTCTCTCTCTCTCTCTCTCTCTCTCTCTCTCTCTCTCTCTCTCTCGTTCTTCTTCGCTGTTATAGTGTTAGATATGTCTATTATTTTTTTTTTTTTTTGAGAGAGAGAGAGATTAAACAAAAATGTGTTTAGAGTACATATGATTTTTAACAGCGTCAATGAGTTGAAAAACAATTAAATGTAACTAAGAAAGTAATAACAGCTAATCTGAATTCCTTTATTAACTAAAACAAATATTGATACAAACACACTCGTGTGCGTATGCACAAACAAACACACAGGTGCAAGAATTGCTACGCAGTAAGAGACGGTCGGGGAGGAGGTAGAGATGGTGACTGCGATAACATACCGTAACTCGTCACTGAAAGTGATGAAAATAAAAAATCAAAAGAAAAAAAAATTTAAAAAATATGAAATATAAAAAAAAAAAATAAATAAGCCAAGTTAGATTAAAATTTCCGTAGTGTAAGTTACGGTATGTTATTGCAGTCACCATCTCTACCTCCTCGCCGATCATGTCTCCTCGTACGTGTGTGTGTGTTTGCGCATATGCACACGAGTGTGTTTGTATCAATATTTGTTTTAGTTAATAAAGGAATTCAGATTTGCTGATATTGTTTTTTTAGTTACATTTAACTGTCTTTCAACTCGTTAACGCTGTTAAAAATGTTATTTTCATTAGTAAAATAAATTTTTGAATATACTTACCCAATGATCATATAGCTGTCAGCTCTGCTGCCCGACAGCAAAACCTACGGGCGGAATACGCCAGCGATCGCTATACAGGTGGGGGTGTACATCAACAGCGCCATCTGTCAAGTAGGTACTCAAATACTCGATGTCAACACAGAACCAATTTTCTCCTCTGTCCACTGGGTCTCTATTGGGGAGGAAGGGTGGGTCCTTTAATTTATGATCATCGGGTAAGTATATTCAAAAATTTATTTTACTAATGAAAATAACATTTTTCAATATTAAACTTACCCGATGATCATATAGCTGATTCACACCCAGGGGGGTGGGTAGAGACCAGCATTACATGTTGACATTATTATGAGCTAAGTATTCCGTATTTCATTTTAGCAGTTATTCAAAATAACAAACATAAAATAAATAAGTACCTGGTAAGGAAGTCGACTTGAACAATTACTCTGCCTTTTTAAGTACGTCTTCCTTACTGAGCCTCGCGATCCTCATAGGATGCTGAGCGACTCCTAGGAGCTGAAGTATGAAGGGTTGCAACCCATACTAAAGGTCCTCATCAAAACCTTTAATCTAGGCGCTTCTCAAGAAATGACTTTGACCACCCGCCAAATCAAGTAGGATGCGAAAGGCTTCTTAGCCTTCCGGACAACCCAAAAATATTAATAAAACATTTCAAGAGAAAGATTAAAAAGGTTATGGAATTAGGGAATTGTAGTGGTGGAGCCCTCACCACTACTGCACTCGTTGCTACGAATGGTCCCAGAGTGTAGCAGTTCTCGTAAAGAGACTGGACATTCTTAAGATAAAAGACGCGAACACTGATTTGCTTTTCCAATAGGTTGCGTCGAATATACTTTGCAGAGATCTATTTTGTTTAAAGGCCACGGAAGTTGCGACAGCTCTAACTTCGTGTGTCCTTACCTTCAGCAAAGCTTGGTCTTCCTCATTCAGATGGGAATGAGCTTCTCGTATTAACAGTCTGATAAAATAGGATAAAGAATTCTCTGACATAGGCAAAGATGGATTCTTAACTGAACACCATAAAGCTTCAGACGGGCCTCGTAAAGGTTTTTAAATAGAACTTAAGAGATCTTACAGGACATAATACTCTTTCTAGTTCATTTCCAACCATACGATAAGTTTGGAATATCGAACGATATTGGTCAAAGCCGAGAAGGCAGCTCGTGTTTGGCTAGAAAACCAAGTTGTAGAACATGTAGCCGTTTCGGATGAGAATCCGATGTTCTTGCTGAAGGCATGAATCTCACTGACTCTTTTAGCTGTGGTTAAGCATATCAGGAAAAGAGTCTTAAAGGTGAGATCTTTCAGGGAGGCTGATTGAAGCGGTTCGAACCTGTCTAACATAAGGAATCTTAGAACCACGTCTAAATTCCAACCAGGTGTAACCAAACGACGCTCCTTCGTGGTCTCAAAAGACTTAAGGAGGTCTTGTAGATCTTTATTGTTGGAAAGATCTAAGCCTCTGTGACGGAAGACTGATGCCAACATGCTTCTGTAACCCTTGATAGTGGGAGCTGAAAGAGATCGTTCTTTCCTCAGATAAGAGAAAGTCAGCTATTGAGTTACAGAGGTACTGGTCGAGGATACGGATACTGACTTGCACCAGTTTCGGAAGATTTCCCACTTCGATTGGTAGATTCTAAGGGTGGATGTTCTCCTTGCTCTAGCAAACGCTCTGGTTGCCTCCTTCGAAAAGCCTCTAGCTCTCGAGAGTCTTTCGATAGTCTGAAGGCAGTCAGACGAAGAGCGTGGAGGCCTAGGTGTACTTTCTTTACGCGTGGCTGACGTAGAAGGTCCACCCTTAGGGGAAGTGTTCTGGGAACGTCTACTAGCCATCGAAGTACCTCGGTGAACCATTCTCTCGCGGGCCAGAGGGAAGCAACTAGCGTCAACCTTGTCCCTTCGTGAGAGGCGAACTTCTGCAGTACCTTGTTGACAATCTTGAACGGAGGGAATGCATATAGATCTAGATGTGACCAATCTAGTAGAAAGGCATCTATATGAACTACTGCTGGGTCCGGGATAGGTGAGCAAACTATTGGGAGCCTCTTGGTCATCGAGGTTGCGAAGAGATCTATGGTTGGCTGGCCCCAGGTGGCCCAAAGTCTCTTGCATACATCCTTGTGGAGGGTCCAATCTGTTGGAATTATTTGTCCCTTCCTACTGAGACAATCTGCTATGACATTCAAGTTGCCTTGGATGAACCTCGTTACTAGTGAAAAGTCTAGACCTGTTGACCAGGTGAGGAGGTCCCTTGCGATCTCGTACCATGTCAGAGAGTAGGTCCCTCCTTGCTTGGAGATGTACGTCAAAGCCGGGTGTTGTCCGAGTTCACCTCCACCACTTTGCCTTGAAGGAGAGACCTGAAGCTTTTCCAGGTCAGACGTACTGCCAGTAGCTTCTTGCAGTTGAAATGCATTGTCCTTTGACTCGAGTTCCATAATCCCGAGCATTCCCTACCGCCTAATGTCGCACCCCAGCCTACGTCCGATGCGTCCGAGAAGAGAACGTGGTTGGGAGTCTGAACAGTCAGGGGAAGACCCTTTCTAAGGTTGATAAAGTCCTTTCACCAAGTCAGACCAGACTTTATCTTTCCGGAAACCGGGATCGAGACCGCTTCTAGCGTCTTGTCCTTTTTCCAGTGAAAAGCTAGATGATACAGAAGAGGACGGAGGTGTAGTCTTCCAAGTGACACAAATTGAACCACGGAAGACAGTGTCCTTACCAGACTCATCCACAGCCTGACAGGGCAGCGTTCCTTCTTCAGCATCTTCTGGATGGATAGCAGGGCTGGGGGTTGATCGTCTTGTTCAGCAACGTCCTCATCAGAGGGTTCCTCATCCGAAACTGATGAGGAAACGGCAACGGAGTGGGCAACGTCTGACTCGCTGAATCCGGTCGCACTGGTGGATGCGTGACGGAGCCGGACGCAATATCATGGTACTGCTGCACAGTCTGTGAACTGTCAACCATGGGGACGCGAGGAAGTACAGCGTCAACCCGAAACTGTCTAGACTGTCTGGGTTGTGCAGTCAACACCCTACCGGGTTGCTGAGGTTGACGCACTGCGTCACAACAAGTCATCTCTGCTGGTTGTTGAACGTCTTCCTAGTGACACACTGAACGTCAACAACCACCTCCGAGAGTCGCTTAACGTCAACGTGCGACTGGCAACCCACACTGGGTAGCATCGGTGGAGGAACCACCTCAACTGGCGGACGCGAGTAGGATACCTCAGCGTCAACAGGGCGCACAACCAACCGGTAGGAAGGTTGTTGGCCAGAAGGTTCTTCTCCGTAAAAAGTCCTCTATCAAGGACACAAGCTTGGACTGCATGTCTTGCAGCAAAGCCCATTAGGGTCTACGGGAGCAGGTGTGGCAACAGACGGGGTTAGCGACTGAAGCGGAACCATTTACCATCCCTGGAAGCCTTGTTATGCTTTAATTAAAGTCCATAGGAGGCTAAGCAGCTTAAGGCTCCTCTCCAAATGACAGAGTCCTCAAAGGAATATCAGTAGGAGGGAGAACAGCACTTTCTCATCTACAGGAACCTTGTCCGAGAAAAGCTAGGTTATCTCAGTGAGGGTCTCACTGGTGCATAAGCAGCAGACCAGAAGGCAACGTTATGTAACTGCTTGACAGTCTGTGAACTGTCAAAAACTGAACTGTCAACCACAACAGGTGCGTGAGGACATACAGCACTGGTGCATTAGCAGCAGACCAGAAGGCAACGTTATGTAACTGCTTGACAGTCTGTGAACTGTCAAAAAACTGAACTGTCAACCACAACAGGTGCGTGAGGACATACAGCACTGGTGCATTAGTAGCAGACCAGAAGGCAACGTCATGTAACTGCTTGACAGTCTGTGAGCTGGCAACAACCAAAGCTGTGTGGGGAAGCCTCAACTCCTGACTGACTAGTCTGCTGCGGGCGAGTGGCGGTAACCACAGTGGGTTGCGGAGGCTGACGCACCGTGTCAAAACACGGCAGCTTAACTCCACCCTCCTGTTGTTGTGGTAGCTCACGCACGGCAACGGAGTGCTCCGTGCGTCTGTGGGAGTCAGCATGCGTCTGGCAGGGTCGATTGCGCATGGGTGGAGGAGCTCTCACAGCTGGAGTGTGGGAGCAGGCAGCCTCAGCGTCTGCTGGGCGCACAACCGTGGCAGGTTGTAGGCTAACGGGTGCAGCGCCAACCTCTCCGCAGCCGGAGTGTGGGAGCAGGCAGCCTCAGCGTGAGCTGGGCGCACAACCGTGGCAGGTTGTAGGCTAACGGGTGCAGCGTTAACCTTCTCCGCACGAAACTCCTGCATAACCGCAGCTAACTGAGTCTGCATAGACTGCAGTAAAGACCACTAGGGTCTACAAAAGCGGCAACAGACGGAGCTACTGTCCGTTGTGACTGAGGGTCTAAAACAGCGGGTGCGGCAACAGACGGAGTTACTGCCTGTTGCGGTACCACCTTGCCTCTCTTGGGAGGTGTGCAGTCGTCGGATGACTGCAGCGAGTCCGAACTGACCCAGTGGCTACACCTGGGCCGTTGGACTTGCGCGGAAGGTACCGACTTGCACTTAATAAGCTGCGAGACCTTGGTCCAAGGTTTCTTACGAGAAACCTCTTCCGCAGACGAGAAGTAAATGGGCTCTCTCGTCTTTGTGTGGGTGGGGCGATCTTGGGTAGATACGCCCGAAACCACGGAGGGAAAAACGTCTGTTCGTTGATCAAGGCCTGAGGAACCCATAAGTCGTTCGACATTACTTCTCCCCTGGGCTTGGGAGCTTGCAAGAGGTCCCGGACTAGGTGAACGACAGGCACGAACAGACGAACCCTCGGACGCAACACTGTAACACTTTGCGCATATCACTTTATCACTTTGATTTTCTGTTTTGCACTTATTTCACTGAAATCGAAACTTTTACTGATTTCTACCTGAAACACGCAATCCTACCTTTCATTAAAAGGTAGTAATTGCGAAAACAGTCGTATAATGCAACAGAAAACATATATAAAGATAAAGAATTCAGTGGCTGGGAAAGAGACTAAACACTAGATCAAATAAACTACGTTTACAATCTCTCACCGCACATAGCCTGGGAACAAGAATAAAACCCTAGAAAACGTTTTACCTTCTTCCCCTACAGCAACTAGGGAGGAGAGTAAAACGAGAATAACGTTACCCCGCTTGAACGAAACGTTTTTTTCTCCTCTCTCTCTCTCCCTCCGTCTCTATCTCTCTCTTTCTCTCTAGATTTCGCACCTGAGAGAAGAGCCCAATATATATCGTCAAAACATGAGATTTGCTAAAGGAAAAAACTGAAAGGTTTTCCAAATAAAAAGTTCCTTTAATATAGAATTTAAACCATTTAAGCTAAGAAAGAATGAACGAAACGCTAGAATCGGTTTACTCTTACTGCAAAGTGAAACCGTGATACACTCTCTCTCTATCGTAACGATAGAGCGCATGTTGAACGTCCTGAACGTCAACAACTGCGTAGACTAAAAAACTAAACGTTAGTTCATCTTTGATGTGTCCTTACCTTCTTTCATAAAACATTAAATTTAAAAAGTTTTAAATTCTTTAAAGGTTAAATACGATATAACGGGCTCAACGTTGATTAACTTCGGTTCCAAGTTAGGACCGCCTATATCAGGAAAGGTCGCATATAAACAAAACATAAAAATTTATTTTATATGTTTATAATAAAAGGAAAGTTAATCGAAGAGGCCTAATAAAGGCGGAGAGATATAAAATATATAGATCTAAAACGTGTTAAGCAAAATTACTAAAAACCTAAACACACTTCCGTCTAAGGGAAGGGTCGGCCATTTAAAAGTGAAAGAGAGTCCATACTCTCTTTGTCACCATAATTAAATCTATCCAAAACGAGTTCAAGTTTTGAAATGAAGATAAAACCCCTGCATAGCGAAAGCTCAAAACTGGAATAGTGTACTTCACCAAATAGTTGTGAAAACAAATCCAGTCAGTAACAGCGTATTTAGTAGGTCTTGCCAGTGGCACGACAGAGAGAAAATTGGTTCTGTGTTGACATCGAGTACTTGAGTACCTACTTGACAGATGGCGCTGTTGATGTACACCCCCACCTGTATAGCGATCGCTGGCGTATTTCGCCCGTAGGTTTTTCTGTCGGGCAGCAGAGCTGACAGCTATAAGATCATCGGGTAAGTTTAATATTGAAAAATCATATGTACACAACACATTTTTGTTTAATCTCTCATTTTTGTTTAATCTCTCTCTCTCTCTCTCTCTCTCTCTCTCTCTCTCTCTCTCTCTCTCTCTCTCTCTCTCTCAGAAAAATTAATATACGTCTCTAACACTAACAGTGAAGAAGAACGAGAGAGAGAGAGAGAGAGAGAGAGAGAGAGAGAGAGAGAGAGAGAGAGAGAGAGTATTTATTTAAAGAACATGTTAACACCATGTCTACCTTCTCGCCGATCGTCCGTCTCCTCCTGGCGTAGCAAATCCTACACCTGCGTTGGCCTGTCTCTAAGGTAAAGTGGCAATAAAAAGGGATTTTGACGAAGGAAAAATATATTTCTGGGCGAGAGACCTGTGCCGCCCAGTGAAATGCTCCCTAAGCACTATTTCTAAGCTATATAACTACTATATATTACCAGAGAAAAATTGCATAGGAATGCCAGGTTGAACCCAGCTCGCTCACCTATATAAGGTATCGGTATATTACTGGGCCGAGATAAATCATAACCAGAGGCCTCGCACCAATTAGAGATTTCCTCTTCAAAATCCCTGAAACAGCGAGGTGCCGTTCAACATCTATGCTGCGTAAGCTACTACTACCAACCCAACCCACGCTAGTGAACTCACTCCCTATAGCACCCCAAGTTTGGGGCCCAAGCAGGGAGGGATTTCGAGGGTGGGTTCACTGGGCGGCACAGGTCTCTCGCCCAGAAATAGATTTTTCCTTCGTCAAAATCCCTTTTCTGGGCGGCACGCCCAGTGAAATAGTACAAGAGAAATGGTCCCAAACTTGGAAATAACCTGAGAGGAAAACAATTAAAGACATGGTAACATCAAATGGTTTACTCAATAAACGTATATAAGAATAGAGGTATATCCTCTCTAATATTGAAAAGTAATAAAGATAACATGAAATCACTCTCTTAAGGTGAGTGAAAACAACAAAATCAATTCGTGGAATAAGAGCAATTGATATAATAAAATGTTACACTGTACTAGTAAAGCTCAGGTAAAACAAAACCAAAAACCAAGGTAGGAACTGTAAGTAAGGCAGGTAAGAGGAAGAAGATAGCAAGACATGGTTAGTTAAGACTCAGCATGTTCAGGTGGAACCACATTCCCCTCTGCTACTGTAGCAAATTTAAGGGCTTCCAGAGGCTTTAAATAGTGTCACTTAAATACTGTTGGGGACTTCCAGCCTGTATATTTAGTAAGTTCAGTGAAATTCATGTAATGAAAGTAGTTAACTGAGGTAGCTACAGATCGTATATCATGGACATGGGGGAATAAATCAGGATTAGCCTGTTTAATGAAATATAAAATTTGTTGCCTGATCCCTTTGAGGGTAATGGTACCACCATGTTCTCTAATGAATAAGGGCCCTGAGGACTTATAGGAGGTTCTATTCAAGCAGGATTTCAGGGTGGTTACGGGACACAGTGATGGGTCCGGAGGAAGCGGAACAATCTTCCAGGAGGACCACCTATCCTGGGGATTCTCACCTCCGGCCAAGAAAACTTTGTCAGGAGAGAGGAGAACTTCCCCTGACGAGAGAAATTCAATATGGCCCGGGTCCCTAGTCAAGGCTGCAAGTTCTGATATTCTGGTGCCAGAAGCTAGGCTCATAAGGAATAAGGTCTTCCTTAGCAAGGGTATATAATCACATGAGTCATTGAGGGTCTCGGATGCCAACTTGAGGACACCATTCAAAAACCAGGAAACCGAGCTAGGGCGAATAGATGGTTTCAATCTGGCGCAGGCTTTTGGGATTGATGAGAATAGTGGATCTGTTAGGTGTATGTTAAACCCGATATGGAAAATCTTCTTTAGAGCAGATTTAAGCGTGGTAATAGTGTTGGCTGCCAGACCTGACTCAAAAAGGGATCTGAAGAAAGTTACAGTCAGATTCATAGTCATTAATTCGACCTTGAATCTTTCAAAAATTTTGCAAGCTTCCTAACCGCTGAATCGTATTGGCGAAGGGTGGAATCCCTTTTGTCAGACTCCAAAAATAAAGTATTTTGCGGATCGATGTCTACACCTTTTTGGGCTGCAAATTTCATGAAGTCCATAAAGCTAGGGCACTCTGAATGTTTGAGGAAGCGAACACAGTGCAAGTTTGTACTATTTGCGTAAGAATTGGGTTGGGTATCTGATGGAGATGGAGACCCAATTCCAGCATCAGAGGAAACCAATTGCTCTTGGGCCAATTGGGAGCCACGAGAGCCACTTGTCCCCTGAAAGTCCGGAGTTTGTCCAGCCCCTTCATCAGCAGATTTACCGGTGGGAACAAGTAAATCTTCTCCCAAGTGTTCCAGTCTAGGGACATTGCGCTCCATAGATCTTACAGATGCCTACTATCACGTTCCGGTAGCAAGGCACTTCAGTCCATTCCTAGGATTCAAACTAGGCAACCAGGCCTACACGTTCAAAGTAATGCCATTCGGGCTCAATATTGCTCCCAGAATTTTCACAAAGTTGTCAGAAACAGTAATCCAGGTGTTACGAACCCAAGGAATTCAGGTAGCTGCATACCTAGACGACTGGCTCATTTGGTCTGACAACGTCGAAGACTAAGGAGAGGAATCTTAGCCCAAGACCCACCTGCCTCACCTACCTCCCTACCTGGTTCTGGCTCATCAAGAGCCATAGGTTCCACGTCCCGGTTCATAGCGGCGACGTCGTCAGTGATAGGGTCGTTGGAAGGTCCTAAATCCGTAGGGAGGCCGATCATTGCGTTAATGTCGGCGATGATGGGGGCCGCGACATCCCTGGAAACTGCTGCGGATGGTTTAGCATTCGGGTATACTAGGTTGCAATACTCCTCCGATAGTACATAAGGCTGTTTTGCCTTTACGTTTCGAGCAAAGCCACCTACCCAGACTTTCAGGGTTGCCCGGGCTGAAGTCTTAGCAGACTGAGAGATCCGGAGGAGTAAGGATATAGTTATTATCAAGGAATGAATCGATCAAAATTGTAAGAAAACAGACATGGAAATAAAGGTTAAACCATGCATAAGGTTGGATCAAAACCGAGAGAAACTAACCAAATCCGAGGAGAGGGTGGAGATCAACTCATAGCATATGAAGCAGTTGTCCGGGTGCCAAACCACCATGCCGTCCATCTGGACACCACAGTCGGCATGGGACCTACACACTTCGTGGCCGCAGGGTTGCTAGAGAACGGCCGCGCAGGCTGTCATTTGGCAACGGGCCATCTGTAATAGGAATGATCCATGAGTACCCCATAATAGATATCTTACAAAGGAACCCGGGGGGTCCGGGTATTAAAATTAAATCAGCATGCACTTCGGCATATAGGATCATGGTATGTAAGCTTAAGATATCTCAGAGGGACCCGGTGGGACCGGGTAAGATAAGTCAGGGTACACTTGAATATAAGCTATGAGAATATTTTTAACAGTTAAGATATCTCAGAGAGGTCCCGGGGGGGCCGGATATTAAACTTAAGTCAGGATGCACTTAAATGTAGAATAAGGATATGTAACAGTAATCCTAGAAAATAAACCTCTGAGAAAAAATTTTTTAGTTCCGTATTATGATCATTTCAAAGTGAATTGTCCATGGCAAAAGATAGTTTCCCGTCCATAATGTAAAAGAGTAGAGTCATAATATTAAAATCAGTCCCGTCAGACCCGGGAAGCAGTTGCGGGGGGGCCCGGAGGCCTAGCAATCTGTCGTAAGACACTCTCATTAAATTCAAACTTTCATAGCAAGATTCCCCAGTAACGGGAGAAAACAGGATAGTTCCGTGACACACGGGACGGACGGGAAAACTGGTAGCACAAAGCACTAAATGTAAAACTGGTAAGAATTAATCATAAAGGAAATTCCGTAGGTTGCAGAACATACTTGTACCCTAACATACACAATAACTCTCCATATCCGCTGGTAAGAATTAATCATAAAGGAAGTTCCGTAGGTTGCGGAACATACTTGTATCCTAACAAACACAATAACTCTCCATATCCAGGGTGTAATTTAAAATACTGTAATACGGATTCCGTCGAGTACGGAAATAATAAAATTGCAACCCGGCCGAGCCTAGTTCTCTCTCCCCACCGCTGATGGCCAATCAGAGCGGTGGGGAAGAAAACGGGAACGACCAGGTACATGTGTACTGGATGAAAACCCCGGGGGAAAGACTCGCCACCCACTAGTGAGTCGTAATAAATCCCCCTACGGATGAGGGGGAGGGGAAGGTGGTGGGAGAACTGAGGTACGAGAAGACTCGGCCGTAGAGTTAAACCACACACACAATGAACAGTAGGAGAGGGACCCCTGGGTTGGGGTGAGATAGTGGGGAAGCGAGAACAAGTCCATGAGGGGGAACAAGGAGATCACGTGATAATATGAGACAGGAATACCAACCTGTCCGATATAACTAAGTACATAAAAGCCTGGTTTGTAATCGGATACGGAACAAACAGAGATCATAACAGAACAGTGATAATGATCAACTAAATATCAAGTAATGTAAGCATTGAACTGGAATAAGCATGCGTAAAACAAATCAGTAAGAGAGGGACGCAGGAGATGGAGAGCGGGTGAGACGCTCTGATCAGGGGTACCAACTGAATCTACTGCGGATAGATGTCGACAGTAAGATGCTAATGACTGCCTCTCGTAATAAAATATCCATGTCTCGAGAGTCCCACTCGAACTAAATAATGATACTAGATGGTAATCGTAGCGTAAACAATGATAAATATTGAAACTGACAATAAATAAGGCATGAGCGAAACTAACTAGACTAAGCCCGAAGGCAGGCATGCCAACCGAGAACAAGCTATGATGAATAGATGATCTAAAAATTAAACTGGATCTAATAGACTCACAATAAAAATAGGTGTAATGGTGAAATAACTCCAAATAATGTTCGAAACGGATAACGATCAGTAATGAAACTCATTGTGAAACGTGACGAACGAGCAAGGGAGGGGAGCGCGCCAAAAGACCTCGGACGGTCGGAACATCGAGACAATAACACTCGAATAATTAACAATAAAAGGCAATGCTACCTCCCAAAGCTCAAAACTCATAGATCTGGTACTTAACTTTGATGGGGAGACCTGAGAGTCCGACATCAGAGCGAAAAGCGGAGAAAACACCAAAGAAACACCAGACAAAAAAACGTGAGACGTATCCAGTACGGGTGCTATAATAGGAGTGAGTTCACTAGCGTGGGTTGGGTTGGTAGTAGTAGCTTACGCAGCATAGATGTTGAACGGCACCTCGCTGTTTCAGGGATTTTGAAGAGGAAATCTCTAATTGGTGCGAGGCCTCTGGTTATGATTTATCTCGGCCCAGTAATATACCGACACCTTATATAGGTGAGCGAGCTGGGTTCAACCTGGCATTCCTATGCAATTTTTCTCTGGTAATATATAGCAGTTACATACCTTAGAAATGTTGCTTAGGGAGCATTTCACTGGGCGGCACAGGTTGAGCCCAGAAATAAATTTTTTATTTATCATTTCTTTATAATTATCTTTTTTACATGCTTCTTTCATATTATGCAGTTATGTTATTGTTATGTGTAATTATGTGTAGCCATTTATTAAGGATTTATTATGGGTTTTTAGGCTGAGGAACGAATTAAATGAATTACCATGTATTCTTAAGGGAAAATTCGTTTCTACATCCGAACATTTTCTACATCCGAAGTCGGTTGTGGAATGAATTAAATTCATATGTAGAGGTACCACTGTATTCAGTTTACAGAAGTGGGAGAACCGAATCTTTTTCCTGATCCAACATTTCTTGCTAAGAATGAGCTACCCACCAAAAGATGGGGTCCCTGGAGAATCTGCCCTCTGAAGGAAGATGTCTCGCTGTGTCCAGTGGAGTGTCTAAAGGTCTATCTTCGAAGAACTTCAGACTTCAGGGGAGGACAGCTCTTTAAAGGAGAAACCTCAGGATCAAACCTATCCCTAAAACAACTATGGGCGAAAATCACCTATTTCATTCGCAGAGCGGATCCTGACAGTACACCCGCAGGTCATGATCCAAGAAAAATCGCTTTATCACTGAACTTTTTTCAGTATATGGATTTTGAGCGTCTGCGCTCATGCACCGGATGGAAGTCATCCAGAGTGTTCTACAAGCATTATGCGAAGCAAGTGCATGAACTCAAGCGATACGTGGTGGCGGCAGGTAGTGCACTAAAACCTGTCGTCTAGTGCTGCGATGAACAGTGAATTGATTGGGACCATCAATAAAACGGGTGAACGTGTTGACACCTCTCAGTGCAATACTTGAAATAAATGTCACCAAGGTGACATTAAGGACTGTTTTATTTAGTTGAGGTGAAGAAACATATAGATAACAATTGTGCCGTGTGTACTAACAGTGTGAAATAGACATTCAATATCACAGAAATGCATACTAGAAAATTAAGCAAATTTTCAGATTTACAGTGGCATAATATCTTTTCCCTTTCAGGTGAAAACAAATATTTTCTCTGCTTTGATTGTTGGATATGTTTTTTATTGCATTCATTAACATTTAAGTTATACATGTTACTTCATGTTAGTCAATTATTACCAATAAATTATCAGTGTGTATTTGCGTCTTATTTCGCCCTACAATTGATTTTCAATAAAAATATATCAGAGTTTTATTACCCTTTAATACATACATACATATACCAAAGGCACTTCCCCGAATTTTGGGGGGTAGCCGACATCAACAAATGAAACAAAACAAAAAAGGGCACCTCTACTCTCTACGTTCCTCCAGCCCAACCAGGGACTCAACCGAGTTCAGCTGGTACTGCTAGGGTGCCACAGCCCACCCTCCCACATTATCCACCACAGATGAAGCTTCATAATGCTGAATCCCCTACTGCTGCTACCTCCGCGGTCATCTAAGGAGCCCAGAGGAAGCAGCAGGGCCTACCGGAACTGCGTCACAATCGCTCGCCATTCATTCCTATTTCTAGCACGCTCTCTTGTCTCTCTCACATCTATCCTCCTATCACCCAGAGCTTTCTTCACTCCATCCATCCACCCAAACCTTGGCCTTCCTCTTGTACTTCTCCCATCAACTCTTGCATTCATCACCTTCTTTAGCAGACAGCCATCTTCCATTCTCTCAACATGGCCAAACCACCTAAACACATTCATATCCACTCTAGCCGCTAACTCATTTCTTACACCCGTTCTCTCCCTCACCACTTCGTTCCTAACCCTATCTACTCGAGATACACCAGCCATACTCCTTAGACACTTCATCTCAAACACATTCAATTTCTGTCTCTCCATCACTTTCATTCCCCACAACTCCGATCCATACATCACAGTTGGTACAATCACTTTCTCATATAGAACTCTCTTTACATTCATGCCCAACCCTCTATTTTTTACTACTCCCTTAACTTCCCCCAACACTTTGCAACCTTCATTCACTCTCTGACGTACATCTGCTTCCACTCCACCATTTGCTGCAACAACAGACCCCAAGTACTTAAACTGATCCACCTCCTCAAGTAACTCTCCATTCAACATGACATTCAACCTTGCACCACCTTACCTTCTCGTACATCTCATAACCTTACTCTTACCCACATTAACTCTCAACTAACTTCTCTCACACACCCTTCCAAATTCTGTCACTAGTCAGTCAAGTTTCTCTTCTGTGTCTGCTACCAGTACAGTATCATCCGCAAACAACAACTGATTTACCTCCCATTCATGTTCATTCTCACCTACCAGTTTTAATCCTCGTCCAAGCACTCAAGCATTCACCTCTCTCACCACTCCCTCAACATACAAGTTAAACAACCACGGCGAAATCACACATCCCTGTCTCAGCCCCACTCTCACCGGAAACCAATCACTCACTCCATTTCCTATTCTAACACATGCTTTACTACCTTTGTAGAAACTTTTCACTGCTTGCAACAACCTTCCACCAACTCCATATAACCTCATCACATTCCACATTGCTTCCCTATCAACTCTATCATATGCTTTCTCCAGATCCATAAACGCAACATCCACCTCCTTACCTTTTGCTAGATATTTCTCGCATATCTGCCTAACTGTAAAAATCTGATTCATACAACCCCTACCTCTTCTAAAAACCACCCTGTACTTCCAAGATTGCATTCTCTGTTTTATCCTTAATCCTATTAATCATTACTCTACCATACACTTTTCCAACTACACTCAACAAACTAATACCTCTTGAATTACAACACTCGTGCACATCTCCCTTACCCTTATATAGTGGTACAATACATGCACAAACCCTATCTACTGGTACCATTGACAACACAACACATATTAAACAATCTCACCAACCATTCAAGTACAGTCACACCCCCTTCCTTCAACATCTCAGCTTTCACACCATCCATACCAGATGCTTTTCCTACTCTCGTTTCATCTAGTGCTCTCCTCATTTCCTCTATTGTAATCTCTCTCTCATTCTCATCTCCCATCACTGGCACCTCAATACCTGGAACAGCAATTATATCTGCCTCCCTATTATCCTCAACATTCAGCAAACTTTCAAAATATTCCGCCCACCTTTTCCTTGCCTCCTCTCCTTTTAACAACCTTCCATTTCCATCTTTCACTGTCTCTTCAATTCTTGCGCCAGCCTTCCTTACTCTCTTCACTTCTTTCCAAAACTTCTTCTTATTCTCTTCATATGACTGACCCAATCCCTGACCCCACCTCAGGTCAGCTGCCCTCTTTGCCTCACGTACCTTGCGCTTTACTTCCACATTTTTCTCTCTATATTTTTCATACTTCTCTATACTATTACTCTGCAGCCATTCTTCAAAAGCCCTCTTTTTCTCTTCCACTTTTACCTTCACTCCTTCATTCCAACATTCACTGCCCTTCCTCATGCTGCCTCCAACAACCTTCTTGCCACATACATCACTTGCAATCCCAACAAAATTTTCTTTTACTAACTTCCACTCCTCCTCTAAATTACCAGTTTCTCTTACTCTCACCTCGTCATATGCCATTTTCAACCTTTCCTGATATTTACTTTTTACCCCCGGTTTTATTAGCTCTTCAACCCTCACTAGCTCCCTTTTACATCCACCTACTCTATTCCCCCACTCTTTTGCTACAACTAATTTTCCTTCCACCAAAAAATGATCAGACATACCGTTAGCCATAACCCTAAACACGTGCACGTCTTTCAATCTTCCAAACATTCTTTTAGTTATCAACACATAATCCATTAATGCCCTTTCTACTACTCTTCCATTTGCCACTCTTACCCATGTATACTTATTTTTATCTTTCTTTTTAAAAAAGCTAGCACTTATTACCATCTCTTGTTCAACACACACATCTACCAGTCTCTCACCACTCTCATTTTCACCTGGTACGCCATACTTCCCAATGACACCTTCTACCTCTCCAGCGCCCACTCTAGCATTTAAGTCACCCATGACAACTACATAATTCCTTCTACCCAGTCTTTCTACACACCTAGTTAATTCATTCCAGAACTCATTCCGCTCTTCTTCACTTTTCTCACTACCTGGCCCATACGCACTGACAAACGCCCAACATTCCCTACCCAACCTAACCCTTACCCACATTAACCTAGATGATATCTCCTTCCATTCCACTACTTTACCTGTCATCCATTCACTCAGCAATAAAGCCACACCCTCTCTCGCTCTTCCCCTTTCAATCCCAGACACTCTACCAGACATTTCACCAAACATCACTTCACCCTTTCCTTTCATCTTTGTCTCACACAAGGCCAATACATCCATCCTTCTACTTCTAAACATACTTCCAATCTCACATCTTTTACTCTCTATCGTACTACATCCACGCACATTTAGACACCCCAAAACTAGAGTGCGGGGAGCAGTCACTCTCCCCCCAGCTCCATCTCTTTGTTGATGCCTCGTAGGATTTTTATACAGGAGAGGGGGTTCCCAGCCCCCTCGTCCCGTCCCTTTTAGTCGCCTCTTACGACACGCAGGGATAACGTTGGCGCTATTCTAATTGCTTTTATGCCCCCGGGGCCATAAACTGCATATATTTTCTTATGAACAATATGTATAGCTAATACCTTTTGTTCTTATACGGATACAAAAATTTTCTGGCAATGCTCGTTCCATGCGTTATACATACAGCGAGAACTGTATGTAGTTGATGCTATGTTTGTTTATATGTTATATGCAAACCTTGAGACTCCTTTCCTACGTCTAGTATGACTCTTCCCTGCAGGGGGGCAGGAAGCACTAACATGGTTTATGTTTAGCAGTAATGACGTATAACGGTAACGTCATGTCTCAATGATCTGGATGACCAAAGGGAAAAAACTGTCCCAAGGTTAAGGCACTTTAAAAATCCACAGATACAGTACTTTCTAGTAATTCTCTGGTAAACTTCCATCAGGACAACATGGCCTGAGCCCAAAAAATGGATTTTGAGCGACGCGAAAAATCTATTTTTGGGTGAGATAGCCATGTCGTCCTGATGGACCCGCCCTCCTTATCTACACGAAAAGGCCTTGGCAGGATCCCTCCCGAAATTACTATATCTATAGCACCATGCTCAACACTACAAGGAATAGCGCGTTGGGTTGACATACAGCGCCATCTAGATACTCAGTAGTAGTACGGGAGGAAGGGTACCTTGATAACGGCTCCCCTTCTATTTTTGCCCCTTTCCCCCTCAAAGCGAAAACGCTATTCGGGGTGAAGATTGCTATGTGTCGTATCAAGATATACGTCCACTGATTTATGCGATATCCTTAAGAAAAATTTTAAGGATATTCGCGCCAGGAGTTAGAATTCTGGAGACCTAAAGGTAAATTCTCTGGGAATATCACTGTAGTCAAATATCCGTTTTATAATACCCCCTTTTCTTCCTTAGCCATGTTAAGTCTGCTTGGTATCCCTTTCTTATTTTATACATACCTTGATATTGCTGTCGGATTCGTCCGGATATTTACAGACCTTTGAATTAACAAAATTAATATCTACTTTGGCTTAACATAATTAATAGTTACTTTTACGAAGGACAAAAGTGCAACCTTTTGGAAAAAATTATCTTTTCACAAAATGGCCTTATCTAAGAACGTAAAAGTGCATGATCATTTAAGACTAAAGGAGCTATTACTTTGTTCCTTTAATTTCTATTGTAATCTACTTCTCAGCTGAAAACTTCCAACAATAAGCTATACCACAAAAGATTTTCACCAAAATCAATCTAAATCTACGGTTCTACAATCATATGGAACCATGATACCACCTGTATTTTCATTTCTTTACCAATACAGTACTCACATTGGAAAATATCTACTCTTGCAAATACTGTAGGATCTAAAGAATATTAGAACTAATTATAAGACAAAATTAATTGGGTAATCATACATATTTTTCTCATCTAAATATGCCATAACTTTTCCCCAAGAAAAACCAAACACGCTGGCCACCATACATATTTTTCTCATCCAAATACTTCATTACCTTTTTACACAATAAAACAAAGCAAATGGTAACACCTTTTTTAATAACCATAGAATTAAAAGCAAAGTACCTGTGACCTGACCCGAAGTAATGAACTGAAGTTTGTGCGTCCTCTAAGATGGAGGAATTGGCGAACATAGTCTGGGGTTGACTTGGTTCTTGCTTTGAATGGGTAATTTTTTAGATTATTTTCTCCTATGACCTGAAAGAAAATGATGTTTAAACCATATGCAAAAATTATATTTTAACTACATGCAAAAATCATATTTTATATTCCTAGCATTCCATGCATTTTTTCTCTGGTATATTTAGCAGTATTTATACCTTTGAAATGGTGCTTTAAGGAGCAATTCACGGAGCGACACAGGTTCCTCACCCAGAAATAGATTTTTCCTTCGTCAAAATCCCTTTTTAACTATACAAAAAAAATTATATTTTAGCTATTTGCAAGCAAGATGGAAACTACTGTATATTTTGAGTATTGGGCTGCATGTATCAACATCAACTGCAAAACTAGTTAAAATAAAAATTTAATCAAATATCCTATTTCTATATTCTTCTGATGTTTATGTTGCTTCTTCTGTTAAACTTTAAAATTCAAATATTTTCCTTTTTGCTTTCCCTTAAACACATACTCTTAGTAAAGGAAAGAACATTGTAGCTGTAAGTGATAACTGACACGCCAGTCTCTTTGTCTCTTCAGTTTTTGAACTAGAAATTATCCCTATCCTCTTGATACCAAAAGGCACTGGGGAGGATGGTCAGTATAGAAATACGACATCTTATTTCTGAGCCTCGCTTGATGCTCATATTGCTGACTTTCACACTCTACTGGAGGTGGGATACCAGTGAGGGAAAGAAATAGAATAAATCTAATTGGAAGAAATATACCATAGTTAAGATTTACTGTACTAACCTTGTCTAGATTACTTTTAAAAAACCACATCAAAATACAGCACTCCAGATTGCTTTATAAAGTTATTCAAAATACTGGACTATGGCTTGTCTCTAAATGGTATATCTTGATGTAACTAATAATTTTGATTGTCACCAAATCAATTACAGTGATACCTCTTGATACGAATGTATTTGCATATGAATTTTAAATGATGCGAAACGAGATGCAAAGATTTTTTCGCCTCATATTGCAAAAAATTTTTTGTGATTCTGGTAGATCCTGAGTAGTTTCAATAGACCTCACTTTACCATTTTAGGAGTTAGGTTAGGGTTTGAAATAGGGTAGGAACACTATGTAATTAAGACCACTAGACCCAATTATGGAACTTAGGCTAGTGTAAGGAACTCGGCAGGAAAGTCAAGACTTCCCCATTAAAATTCTCCCATGACTGCAGATACTACCGCTAGAGAGTTATTGGGTCCTTTGACTGCCCAGACAGTACTACAGTGGATCCCTCTTTCTGGTTACAGCTCATTTTGCCTTTGCCAACACATACACATATTCTTTACACATTTTCCTCTTTCCTTATACACTTGACAACACGGAAATTTCCAAACAATTTTTCTTCTCTCAATAGGTTAACTACTGCACTATAATTGTTCAAGGGCTACTTTCCACTTGGTAAGGGGGGAAGAGACTCTTTAGCTATGGTAAGGAGCTTGTATAGGAGAAGGGCATTCCAAAATCAAACTATTGTCCTCTAGTCTTGGGTAGTGCCATTGCCTCTGTACCATGGTCTTTCACTGTCTTGGTATAGAGACCTCTCGCTTGAAGGTACACTCAGCACACTATTCTATCTTGTTTCTCTTCCTCTTGTTATTTTGAAGTTTTTATCCTCTTGTTACCTTCAAGTTTTTAAAGTTTATACATGAAAGATTTATTTTTATGTTATTATTGTTCTTAAAGTTCTCTTGTAGTTTTTCCTTATTTCCTTTCCTCACTGGGATATTTTCCTTGTTGGAGCCCTTGAGCTTATAGCATCCTGGTTTCCCAACTAGGGTTGTAGCTTAGCAAGTAAAAATAATAATAATAATAATAATAATAATAAAAATAATAATAATAATAATAATAATAATAATAATAGTGAGGAGTGGTTTCAAAGTTTACCAGTAAAATACCACCCTAATGGTCATTAGGGGTTAACAGAGGCATATTACCTTCCAACAACACTGAATAAGTCTTCTCAACCCCTTCTGCAAGAGTTACACATGCAAGGGAAATAAACACTCCTGGTTCCTTCTAAAGGAACAAAAGGATTAATCTTCAAGTGACAATAAAATGACAATTTGCAAAAGCACTCAATACAAATACTGCAAAAAAAAAAAAAGCATCACTGGAGATGTATTTATCAAAAAAAGTTGAATAAAAATGAGATATACTGACAAATGAGTGAGTGGGTACTCTCCCTCATTCCGACTTTAGTCTACTATACCTTATCAACTAATTATAAAAACAAAACCCCAATGTGCCAGAAATTACTCCAATTTAAAAGGTTTCTATATTTTAAGTGAATTTTCCCTTCTGTAAGCGTTGCAATATTGTAGCGTCTTTGAAGTAGGTGCATGTAGTATTGTAGCCAGTAATTTTAGCGTTCTGGAAACGTATACGTTGAAGAGACTATGCAGTTAGTACATGGGTATTGTCGCCAGTGATTTTAGCCTTCTGGAAGTGTTATAGACAAAACAAATAACAAATTGTACATCTAAATTCATAACATTATTTAAAAATAACATACCTGAATTTCATCAGCAAGAAATTCTATATCTTGTCCCTTGTGGGAACAAGTACGTAAAACACCTGACGAGAAAAGTGAAGAGTGATAACTGAGGGAATCTGGTTTCTTTTCTGCGGGGACGACAACCTGAAAATAAGATAATAGTTAAGGAAAAAAGGAAGTTCTTAATTTTATGCCAACCTAGCAATAACCTCACAAACAAAAAATAAGACGGGAATGGCATAAAACACAGTAAATCATCACTGAATCAATTTTCACTCTTATGTATCTTTAGCTAATAATGGGATGCAAAGATATAAACACTCATACATAAACTTTAGCTCAAACCATTCAAGTGGGAGGGAGAGGCATAAGTAGGTAGAGAATCAGATGTTGAGATAAGGTGATGTTTGATCTGGAGAGAAGAGGTTTAGTGGAAGAGGATGCCATTGATAGAAGGCATTGGAGAGGGTGCATCAGGCAACCAACCCCTTAATGTGGGGAAAACAGTGGGAAAGAAGATTCAAGTGGTAGCTAATTCAACTGAATTGAATATGAATTCCAGTGGCAGCTAATTCAACTAAATTGGATATGTATTCTTGTGGCAGCTCATTTAAGTGAAGCCAATAACCAATCTGGTGTAACCTTGTCCAAGTTAATTCAATAATCATAAATAATCCTCATACTTTGACCTCATACAGGGTTTCATTGGTATCTTATTTATAGTAGGTAGTAGGTTGGCACCCGCCACCCGTTGAGATACTACCGCTAGAGTGTTATTGGGTCCTTTGACTAGCCAGAAAGTACTACATTGGATCCTTCTCTCTGGTTATGGCTCATTTTCCTTTTGCCTACACATACACCAAATAGTCTGGCCTATTCTTTACATATTCTCCTCTGTCCTCGTACACCTGACAACACTAAGATTACCAAACAATTCTCCTTCACCCAAGAGGTTAACTACTGCAATGTAATTGTACAGTGGTTACTTTCCTCTTGGTGAGGGTAAAAGAGACTCTTTCGCTATAGTAAGCAGCTCTTCTAGGAGAACACCACTCCAAAATCAAACCATTGTTCTCTAGTCTTGACAAGTGCCATAGCCTCTGTACTGTAGTTTTCCACTGTCTTGGGTTAGAGTTCTCTTGCTTGAGGGTACACTTGGGCACACTATTCTATCTAATTTCTCTTCCTCTTGTTTTGTTAGAATTTTTATAGTTTATATAGGAATTATTTATTTCAATGTTGTTACTGTTCTTAAAATATTTTTTTCCTTGTTTCCTTTCCTCATTGAGCTATTTTCCCTGTTGGGGCCCCTGGCCTTATAGCATCCTCCTTTTCCAACTGGGGTTGTAGCTTAGCAAGTAATAATAATAATAATAATAATAATAATAATAATATTATGAATACCAAACTTTCTATTTTTCAGTCAGTAATTAAATTCTAAGAGTCAGACCATTTACATTTTGGATTATCTCCTGTTTTAGAAAATGGAACAAACAAGTCTTCCTGTATTGATTTCTCTTTGATTCTATCATAGGTATCATGTAGAAAGTTTCCTTCTATAATGCTAAAACCCCACATTTCTTGTGATAACAGATATCTGCCAGTCCTCCACATATCACATGCTAGCCTGAGGCTAAAACCCCACATGTTTCTTGTGATATCTGTCAGTCCTCCACATATCTTAGTCTACCTGTGTGTCACTTTCTCACCTTAAAAATGGGTGACCCCTACAGAAACAAGACATAAAACAGCCTTATCATTTTTACATGTTGAAATCTATTAATCTTATTCTAAAATCGATAAATAGTTTTCATCTTGCATGACGGTACACTCGGACATGCTATTCTTTTTTGTTTCTCTTTCCCTGGTTTTTTAAGCTTTTATATTTTATATATAAAAGATCCAATTTAATCTTGTTGCTGTTCTTAAAATATTTCATTTTGATTGTTCATTACTGCTCTTGTTGTCTATTTCCTTGTTTCCTTTCCTCACTGGGCTATTTTTCCATTTGGAGCCCTTGGGCTTATAGCATCCTGCTTTTCCAACTAGGCTCGTAGCTTAGCAAGTACTGTAATACTAATATTAATGATAATAATCATCATCATCAACATTAAGTCTTCTGAAAATCTAACAATACCAATTTAACTCTGTTGATACTTTTTCAGCTAAAAATTCAGTACTTAAACCAACTACTGTGGATGATAGCAACTGCTTAGTTGCCTACTGGCTTTAAATAGTTAACCTAGAATGTTTCATAGCCTGAATGTTCATCAGCATCTGGCTTTCATCATGTTTACTAGAATTTAATCTTTCTATAGAAATAACTTTCAATGTTCATGTTGTTGAGTTTATCTACCCAATAAAATGGAAGAGATGATAAAATCTCATTTAGCTTAAGAAAGGTGGCAATTTAAAGTATTCTTAATAAAGTAGTATTGAAGAAAACTGATACCATAATTGCTGATAACAGAGTACAGAAAACTGGTGAGGTGATCTATTTTGTGCTTGGTTTCTGTGTTTACCAGTGTGGTTAAAAGATACCAGAATGTTTTATGAAATTTACTGTATTGTAAAAGGTTGGATGAAGGGGATTTCACAGGCATAGTCCACTAGGCTAGCAACTCCACTGATATTTCTGTGACTAATTACCACACCTCCCAAAATGCCTGTGTCTTATTCAAGAAATTTTATACACCATATTAGTGTTCAAGAACTATTTTAAATGATGCTTAATAACACTTACTGAAGACTACCTTCTTCTTCTTCTTCTTCTTTGTCTACATCTTTTCCCACTTCTAAGTGGGGTCGATGTTTCTGGTCAGCTTTCTCCATCTACCTCTGTCCCACACCTCATCACCGGTTAATCCCTTTGATCGAAGGTCATCCTTGATACAGAACACCCACCTTTGCTTTGGTCTCCCTCTCCTTCTCGTTCCCTGTACCTCCATTTCCATCACTCTCCTCTCAATATACTGTTCATCTCTTCTCACGACATGACCATACCACCTCAGTCTACTTTTTTGGATCTTACCTGATAGTTTTCTAACTCCTGTGGTACCCCTAATTATCTCATTCAGAATGAAACTGAAGACCACCTATAACTACAATAGCGAAATATACCTAGGCACTTCCTTTCTACCACATCCTTTACATATTCTAAAGAAAGATTTTATTTTACAAATAAAAGCCACTGATTTAAAAAGCCCTGTGCTTTAGTTTGACAGCTTGTCTACATTTACTTAAGGAAAAAACCTTCAATTCACTAGATGGTAAGGCTCCAGTTTTAAGGTTATATAGTCTTTTGTGATTGACAACAGTCTTGCTGCAGCACCTTCAAAGAGCCTGGAACCTTGAGGGTAACCGCACAACGGATGAGGAGTTATGGATATCCATTCTCCTCTCCACCGTTGCTTCTACATCCTTCAAAGGAAAGAGACATAAGCTCCAGCATATGTTCCCTAGTCCAACTTGTCCGAAGAATCAGAAAACACTCGTATCCTTCCTCTTCAGAACTCGGCTAGCACAGTGGTTAGCCTAGTCTGCAAAATCACAAATTTTTCATAGTATTTTGTACATACATACATATACCAAGGCACTTCCCCAATTTTGGAGGGTATCCAACATCAAAACAAATGAAAAAAGGAGACCTTCCCTCTCTACGTTCCTCCCAGCCTGACGAGGGACTCAACCGAGTTCGGCTGGTACTGCTAAGGTGCCAACGCCCACCCTCCCACGTTATCCACCACAG
The DNA here is from genome assembly GCF_036898095.1 of Palaemon carinicauda. Taxonomy (NCBI): domain Eukaryota; kingdom Metazoa; phylum Arthropoda; class Malacostraca; order Decapoda; family Palaemonidae; genus Palaemon; species Palaemon carinicauda. The sequence goes on along the minus strand of NC_090725.1, from coordinate 109,248,311 downwards.
ATGGAGCTTCATAATGCTGAATTTAGTATTTTTCCTAATAATAAAAGCCTGAGCTCTTTAATAAGAGTATGATTTCAGCAAAGCTGGCAAAGCCATTAAACTATTAACAAGGTAACCATAGCTGCCTGTTGGATGATGGGTACGTCCCACCCATCGGACAGGTGGTATAACCCTCACTTTGACCTTTAACCTATGACTTGTACGGTGGTTGAGGCATGAAGTTTAACTTAAAAGACTCATGTTTGTACACAGTAGTTAGGAATTATGACAAATTTGAAAACAATTTGTATTTTTCCTAACTATACAAACCTTGAGCTCTTTACTATGGATATATATTTCTGCAAAAGCTGAAACTTGCCATGAACCGTTTTGGTGAGGATAATAACCTGTCCCTAATTAGTGGGGAATAGAGGGGGAGGGTAGACTAGCCACCCCACTCACACTCACAAACCGAGCAGAGTTTTTCCTCCCTGAGATATAACAAGAACTCCGCTATCACTGGGATATTAGCATCGAGAGGAGCGATACTACTTCCACGACACCCTTCACAAAAGACTGATCACTTTGCCTGGTAGACAGCGGAAGAAAACTCCCAGAGGTATGCAGACATCCTTTTCGTCACTATCTGCAAAAAGACTACCTTTGTGCTGGATAATCTCCAGGTGTGAAGACGGAGCAAAGCCACAAAACTGTGGTAAATCTGTGAGTGTAGTCCTATGAGTAGATTTGGAAGTAAAGGGAGATCCCTCAGCACCTCTTTGAGCAGATGTAGGTGGTCTGAAAACCATTCTGCATGTTGCCACATCGGAGCTATGAGGGTAATCGACAGATCTTGTGATGCTCTTACTTTGTTCAGAAGCCTCAATACTAGGCAGAAGGGAAGGAACACAAAGACATCTAGATTGTCCCAAATACTGTTACAAAAGTCACAGTAGCCTTTCCATGGTCACTGCACTCCCAAATGTGTGTAAGAACATTGACAAAGGGAAACTCAGTCTTGGAATTTACCTCCAGTGGTGTCAAACCGAAGTCAGGCCTCATTTGGGTGTTGATAATCCGAGACGCCTCCCTCGCAAGGCAGATCTCAACAATCCCATTAGATGACAGTTCTTTCCTTAAAGGCCAAGCAGGATCTTGACAAAGAGAAGAACCAGGAGCCGGTTTTAAAGATTTGAAAATTTCAAGGCTTCAAGTTTTATTTATTTCTTTTAATTTTTCCCCAGGCCATTCTGGCCAAAAAATGGATCTTGTATAAAAAGCACCTTTAAGATGGGCCCGTATCGGCAATCTGTTCCCCCTTCAGTAACAAAACTGCCTTCAGCACTAACACCCCTAGAGACTGACGAAACAGCGTACATTAGTTTCTGTGATGCCTGTTGGTAAGCATGAGATTGGACGAAGTGCAGGCATGTCTCATTCACACTGGTTACCAAGTAGTTAAGAACCTTACTGCAAATCATGCGTACATGATGATACATTTTTCTACTAGTAAGAGCACCGAAAAATGTCCTGGGTGGTCAGCTTGGGACAGTTTACAAATACCAAGAAATCAAAAATAGAATGATAACAGTGACCAATTATGTTACCAATAAAGCACTGATGGATCCTGAGGAGACTAAGAATTGCAATTCGAATAATGCTTACGTCAGGGAGTGTAAATGTGGATGAAGGGTTGACCCCTTCATCCTAACCGACAGTGCGCATGCTCTGTCCGTAAAGCAATTGTAAAAACGGATTTTGAGCGAAGCGAAAAATCTATTTTTGGGTGAGGTAGCCATGTCGTCCTGATGGAAGTTCCTTCATTAGTAGCTTCCTAGGTATATTTGACTGCAGTGATATATCCCAGAGAATTTACCAAAGGTATCCAGAATTCTAACTCCTGGAGCGAATATCCCTTAAAATTTAAAAAGGGATATCGCGTAATATCAGAGGACGTATTCTTGACACGTCTCATAGCTATCTACACCCCTAATAGCGCTTTCGCTTCGAGGGGAAAAAGTGGCAAGAATATAGGAGAGTCGTTAAAAAGGCGACGCTCCTACCGTACTGTAAATAGTGCGCCAAATCGACACCGCGCGGCGCCACCAAGCCATTTTTTGTAGCTTTGTAGGTGTTGCAGATACAATACCATAGGGAGGGATTCATTATCCTTTTGTCAAAAAGAGGGTGGGTCCATCAGGACGACATGGCTACCTCACCCAAAAATAGATTTTTCGCTAAGGTATATAACTGCTATATATTACCAGAGAAAAAATTGCATAGAGATGCCAGGTTGAACCCAGCTCGCTCACCTATATAAGGTGTCGATATAATACTGGGGCGTGATAAATCACAACCAGAGGCCTCGCACCATTTAGATATCTCCTGTCAAAATCCCCGAACAGCGAGGTGCCATTCAACATCCCACCACTACTAGCAATCCCACGCCAGTGACGTCACTCCTTATTTAGCACGCAATTTGATAGCCGTATTTTACCTTGTGTGTGAATTTCGCTGGTTTTTTTCTGGATTTACCTCAAGATGTCTGACTCCACTGTCCCTCCATCTAAGTTAAGTACCAGATCTATGAGTTTTGAGATTTTGGAGGGGGCCTTGCCCCTTTTTGTTTATATTATTCAGCTTTATTATTCACGACCTTGCGTGGGTTTTTATGATAACAGTTATTACATATACGTGTGCGTATTTTCGGTAGGTTGGCATGCCTGATCGCCTTCGGCGTTCTATTTCACATATTATTACTTGGATTATTTACGTTCGCACGCCACGGACTTGCTTATCATTTTAACGTCATTCGTTTGCTTGCATTAGCTCGAGGGGCTTTCATGAGTTAGATATTACATATTAGTTTTCATTTTGTTAGCACTTCACTGACCCTATGTTATGTTGGTAGCCCTGCCTACTCCCAGCAGCCCTATGTTATGTTGGTAGCCCTGCCTACTCCCAGCGCCGTCAGGCTTGATTTCTCCTGTCTCGTGTTCGCTCCCTCGTTTGTTTTACGATTGATGTATAACTATGTTATTATTATTATCATCCAGCATGCCGTCCTATCTTATTTTACCCTACGTTATGTTTATTATAGTGTTATTAGTCCTTCCGAGTGATCATATCAATCGTGGGTCTGGCAGGTTGGTATACCTGCTATCGCCCCACTCCTAGCCTCCTCCCGCCGTTACCCCACCCCAGGGTTCCCTCCCTCTCTCTCTCCCAATCGAGTTTGAGTCACTTTATAGCGCTATGTACCCCTCCCGGGGGCATCCGCTTTGCACGGGCGGTTCCCGTTGATCTGTGAGGCATACTATTATTATACATTCACGTACATTACTTACTCTTTCCACTACTCTACCGGGTCGTAGTCGTTTTCTTTCTGTCGCTCGTTTGGCCAACGATCGGCGGGAAGTTTTCGGCTCGTTCCTTGGTACCTTGTTATGTTATATTATTTATTAAGTTTTGTACGCGCTATTCCCCCGGTCCCGCACGTCACGGACCCGTTAAAGATCCCTTTCCCCCTCTAGTGTCACGCACCTCACAGACCTTATATAGATATATATATATATATATATATATATATATATATATTTATTTAAGATTTCATTACGGGATCCCCGGAAGTAGCTTTTATACATTACCATCCAGTCGAGTTGTTTAGTTGCGCCTCTAGAGCCAACGTTACTCTTTCTTACTTGGATTAACTTTATATTAGTCACATATATATTTTATATATACGATCCTTGTTCTTGACCTTCCCTTCCCTCTTTTGATATGATCACGGTTGCGGTCTGACTTGATTTCAATTCCTTTTACAATCAAATAGTTATTTTGGTATTGATATTTAAGCAATCCGGACGCCCCGGGTCCCGATTTGCTTACATTCAATATCCTTTATGGCTATATATAAAAGATTTATATCATTATTTTGGTATTGATATTTAAGCAATGCGGACCCCCCGGGTCCCGATTTGCTTACATTCAATATACTTTATGGCTATATATAAAACATTTATATCATTATTTTGATATTGATATTTAAGCAATCCGGACGGGGGTCCCGATTTGCTTATATTCAAATACTTTATGGCTATATATAAAAGATTTATATCATTATTTTGATATTGATATTTAAGCAATCCGGACACCCCGGGTCCCGATTTGCTTACATTCAATATACTTTATGGCTATATATAAAAGATTTATATCATGATATTGACATATATATACATAGATATTTAAATCCCTAATTGGCTTTCATTTAAGATACTCATGTATCTTTTGTCTTACAGACTGTACGTATATAAAACATTGTTATCATGATATTGATATATAAATCTTCTATCAGATATTGATATCACTTAAGCACCCGGGGCCCCCGAGCCCCTATTTGCTTTCCTTCAGGATTCCTAATGTATATATAGAAAACTTTTTATTATATTGATAGATAAATCTTTTATCATGATCTTGATATCATTCAAGCACCCGGGGCCCCCGAGCCCCTATTTGCTTTCATTCAGGACTCCTGATGTATATATATAAAAAACATTTTTATCATCAGGATTCCTGATGAATATATATAAAACATTTTTCCCTTTCATTCAGGACTCCTGATTTATATACAGTATATATATATAAAACATTTTTATCAGGATATTGATATGTAAATTTTTTAGCATGATATTGCTATAATTTAAGAATCCGGGGCCACCGAGCCTCTATTTGCTTTCATTCAGGATTCCTGATGAATATATATATAAAACATTTTTATCATGATAGAGATATATATATATATATATATATATATATATATATATATATATATATATATATATATATATATATATATATATATATATATTTTAAGCACCGGGGCCTCCAGGCCCCTAATTTGCTTTCCTTTAAGATACTCATGTATCTTTTATTTTACAGACTGTATGCTGTGCATTGACGGCATATGCCGCTGTCATCTATCAACCCTGCGGCCATGACATGTGTCATTCACACGCCCACTGTTCTGTCCGATTGGATGACTTAGCTGTATGGCATCCAGACGCTTGTGTAGTCTGCTACACAATGACCTCCACTCTAACATCTGACTCGGTGAGTACATTTTCATTGATACAGACTTGTAGGGAGTTACCATTAATTCTAAACATTAATTTTAAGGCCACTAGTCCTCTGGACTTCCCGCATGCCTTTCACTTAGTGTCTACGAAGTCCTTGGACTTCTTCACTTTTCTTTGGCAAATATCCCTCGCTAATAGTCTGTTCTCTTTCAGTGCTTCCAACTTGAGAAAGATACAGCTTGGGCTACCCTCAAGATCTGGATTGACGGGTTCGCCCGCAACGTGAAGGACACACAGCCTTATATCCTCTCTGAGGAATGGTGTTCCCGTCTCTACCCCCATGCTAAAACTTCACCTGCGGTCCCCGAAGAATTGGCGGATCCTTTCATCGAGAGGTTCGAATCCCTTCTTCCGGCCCCGGACCAAGAAGAGACGGGCGGCACCCTAACTGAAGACGTCTCTACCCTCAACCTCGATGTGGAATCCATGGCTCTTGACGATCCTGACGCAGGTAGGGACGTAGGTGAGTCAGGTGGTTCCCGGGCTAAGATTCCTATCCCTAGCCCGGCTTTCTCTTCTCCTTCAGAACACTCTTCTTTTCGAGGTTTTCCGGGGACAACCGGGACTGGTCTCAATCCCCGGCCTGTTATCCCCAAGGTGAAGGCTCATCGTAAGAATTTATATACGACCCACAAGTCTTCCAAGGACCACAGGTCTTCGAAATCATCAGCTTCGAAGGCTAAGTCTTCCTCCACCAGAGTCTCTCAAGACCCATTTGCTGTGCCTTCAACCTCTCACGGAGTAGTCTCCGTTCCGGCACCTGTTTCCCCCCGGCGGAATCATCTGGCCCGGTGGATTTTTCCGAGAAGATGTTTGCTCGTTTTGAGTCGATACTATCGTCTCATACGCGACAATCACAAGAGAGAATAGCTTCTATGGAGAGCCTAGTTAAGGGACTCATGCGCTCGGGGCTGCCACCGCCACAGCAGCAATACCCCATCCCCGACGCCTCCAAGCTTCCTCCTTTCAATAAGAATAACCCTTGGAGGTAGGCATTGCATGCCCCCTTCTCGGAGGGTATGTTGTCAATCGGAGATTTCGGTACCCGGCCTCTTGCGGATTATGAATTCTACCCGCAGGGTCTTGAATTCCCCTTCCCGGGCTACGCTCGCCTCAAGGAAGAGGCTCTGATTCGATTGGATAAGGGCCCAAAGGAAACTGTTAATTTTCCTAAAGAACAGGCACAGTCTGTCTTGGTCCGCGTGTTCAATGAGTGGGATTGCTTGAACACTATGATTACGGCCTACAAAAGTTAATATACTATGTTTGTGGCCGACGACCAGACCCCTACCCCATGTGCGACCAAGATCATAGAGACGGTCTTTCAGGCTATCAAGGAAGAGAAGCCTTTACCTCACCTCAGGGAGACCGACTTAACCTCCCTTCTCTTTCCGGGAGACGGTGAATGTTGGCGGAACGCCCCAGCTACCTTCTCGGTAGGTAAGTTGAGCCCGGACTGTGCCTCGACGTAGTTCAGCGAACGGCTTCCCAACTTCCCGGAGTCTCTCATTAAATTGGAATATGAATCGAGGTGTAGATTCAGCAGATCCCTTAATTCAGTTGCCCTTTCGGAATTGACTGTCGCCACTTACAACGAGGAGGACCTCCTTAAGGTCCTCACTAAGTCACTTTTGCAAAACTTTATGGCTGACGCTTATGATTTTGCAAATGCCAGGACCCATTGTCGACGACACGATCTGTCCGAAGCCACGATTAGGCACGAACCTAATAGGCTCATCAAAGGTCCAGTCTGGGGCCCGGATCTTTTCCCAGGGGACTTAGTTAACTCGGTCCTTAGCGAGGCAGCTAGAGCCAACCAAATCCTCAAGGTTAGGTGGGGCCTGATTTCAAAGAGGAGATATGAGCCTACTAGTACCCCAATTCGAGGTAGGAAGAGATTGAGGCCCTTCCAATCTTCCCAATTCAGGCAACCTCTGCAAGTGGTTCAACCGGTCTCAGTCCACGGAAGAACTACGTTCCTTCACAAAAGATCTGCTACTAAAGAATGCAATCCAAAGTATACGTCGCTTAAGATTTCACGGACGTTTGTTCAGCGTGCCAAAGAAAGGCTCAGACAAACGGAGAGTAATCCGGGACCTGTCTCGTCTAAATTCCTTCATTCGTTGCGACAAATTCCATATGCTTACAGTCTCGCAGGTGTGGACCTTACTTCCCCGTGGGGCCGTCACCACCTCCATCGATCTTACAGATGCCTACTATCACGTTCCAATAGCAAGGCATTTTCGTCCTTTTCTGGGCTTCAAACTAGGCAAACAAGCCTATGCATTCAAAGTGATGCTATTGGGGCTCAACATACCACCCAGAATCTTCACCAAATTAGCAGAGACAGTAATTCAAGAGCTTCGGACTCAGGGGATACAGGTAGTGGCCTATCTAGACGGTTGGCTAATCTGGTCAGACAATGCCCAGATTTCCCGCGTAGCAACGAACAAAGTCCTCACCTTCCTTCGGCAACTGGGATTCCAAGTCAACCTCGGGAAATCCCGCCTGGTCCCAGAGACCAAGTTTCAATGGCTGGGACTACAAGGGGACCTGTGCTCCCATACGCTGTGCCTTCCCAAAGCCAAAAGGAAGGTGATAGGGAGGAATACAAAACAATTTCTCAGGGGAAAGTTGACCTTCCGAAGGAGCCGAGAGTGGATCCTAGGTTCTTTACACTTCGCCTCCGTGACAGACATCGTCCTGAGGTCCAAACTCAGGGACATAAACAGAGTGTGGCGCTCCAGAGCAACCGCAATACGCCGAGACAGACGTGCTCGCCTTTCCCCAACCCTGAGAAAAAGTCTGCAGACTTGGACGAAGATCAAGAATCTTTCCAAGTCGGTTCCCTTACAACACAAGAAAGTCCAAGGGTTATGGTCACCGGTCTTCCAACAAATACATGTCAACGTCCTAGAGGCCATGGCAGTCTTCCTCACTTTAAAATGTCTCAATCCAGCCAGGAATCTCCATATCAGACTGGTTCTCGACAGTGCAGTCATAGTACACTGCCTCAACAGAGAGGGCTCCTGATCAGCCCAAATAAACCACATAATGTTGAAGTTTTTCCCCATGGCGGCAATGCACAAGTGGCACCTGTCACCTGGACCCTCAGGCTTATGCCACGGACTCTATGCTTCTAGATTGGAATACCTGGAAGACGATTTATCTGTTTCCTCCGGTGAATCTCCTGCTGAAAGTTCTGCACAAACTCAGATCCGTCAAAGGTCAAGTGGCTCTCGTAGCCCCCAACTGGCCCAAGAGCAATTGGTTCCCCTTGTTGCTAGAACTAGGTCTCCGCCCCAGCGGATTCCCAATCCGGTGTTAACAAAGACAGTGCAAACTCGCAATGTGTTCGCTTCCTCAAGGATTCTGAATGCCCTAACTTTATGGACTTCTTGAAGTTCGCAGCCCAACGTGGTGCAAACATCGATCCTTTGAATACTATTTTCCTGGAATCTGACAAAATGGACTCTACTCTCCGTCAATATGACTCAGCTGTCAAGAAATTAGCTAAGTTCTTGAAAGATTCCCAAGTTGAGACAATGACGATGAACCTAACTGTGACATTCTTCAGGACTCTCTTCGAATCTGGCCTGGCAGCCAATACCATTACTACAATCAAGTCAGACTTGAAAAAGATCTTCCATATTGGTTTTGACATTGATCTAACGGATTCATATTTTTCATCCATTCCGAGAGCTTGTGCCAGGCTAAAACCTTCAACTCGTCCTAGCGCAGTTTCCTGGTTTTTGAACGATGTTCTTAAGCTAGCCTCTGACACCCCAAATGAATCCTGTGACTATATGGCATTATTAAGAAAGTCACTTTTTCTTTTGAGCCTCGCCTCGGGCTTCAGAATCTCAGAATTGTCAGCCTTATCTAGAGACCCTGGTCATATAGAGTTTCTCTCTTCGGGTGAGGTTCTTCTCTCTCCTAACAAAGTTCTCCTGGCTAAAAATGAAGACCCCCAAAACAGGTGGTCTCCCTGGAAGATTGTTCCACTTCCTCGGGATCCATCCCTGTGTCCAGTTACCACCCTGAAAGCCTACTTAGGTAGAATTTCCACTACAACCACAGGGCCCTTATTTATTAGAGAACACGGAGGAACTATTACCCTTAAGGGAATCAGACAACAAATTCTTTATTTTATTAAACAAGCTAATCCTGCATCATTCCCACATGTCCATGATATTAGAGCTGTGGCTACCTCAATTATTTTTTTTTCCACCATAGAAATTTGATGAGCTCTCAAAATATACGGGTTGGAAGTCCCCTAAAGTTTTCAAGCGCCACTACCTAAAACCTTTAAAAGCTCTTAGATTTGCCACAGTAGCTGCAGGGAATATAGTTCCTCCTGAAGGTACCGAGTCCTAATCACAACGTCTTGCTCTGTCCTCTTTCCCTCCTGCCTGGCTTACCTGTTGTTCCTACCTGTTTTGTTACTATACACCCTTATGGTGTATTATTTTATTATTCAATTGTTCAATTTCACGAATTGTTTTCATTACACTTGTTCTTAATCCCCGAGCTGATTTTATTTTGCATTTTTGATTACCAAGCTGGATTTCCACTATTCATATCTGTTGCATTCTACCTACGGGTTTCATTATTGATTGTTTCCCATGTCTTTTTATCACTGTCATATACATGTTGATCTATTTTTACGGGTTTCCACATCCCTCTTTTTTTATATTAAACTCATCAGCTCTGTTATTTTGTGTTACTGTATTCCCTCTTCAGGTAGTTAGCCATATTGGGTCCCCATTCTCTGGTACGATTTCACTGGGCGACACAGGTCGAAGCCCAGAAAAGGGATTTTGACGAAGGAAAATCTATTTCTGGGCGAGAGACCCGTGTCGCCCAGTGAACCCACCCGTCCCTCCCTAATTGGGCCCCAATCTGGGGTGCTATAAGGAGTGACGTCACTGGCGTGGGATTGCTAGTAGTGGTGGGATGTTGAACGGCACCTCGCTGTTCGGGGATTTTGACAGGAGATATCTAAATGGTGCGAGACCTCTGGTTGTGATTTATCACGCCCCAGTATTATATCGACACCTTATATAGGTGAGCGAGCTGGGTTCAACCTGGCATCCCTATGCAATTTTTTCTCTGGTAATATATAGCAGTTATATACCTTAGAAATGGTGCTAAAGGAGCATTTCACTGGGCGACACGGGTCTCTCGCCCAGAAATAGATTTTTCCTTCGTCAAAATCCCTTTTTTCGCTTCGCTCAAAATCCGTTTTTTGGGCTTAGGCCATGTCGTCCTGATGGAAGAGCATTAATGTATCTGTGGATTTTCAATAGTGCCGTTTATCTCGAGATAAATTTTTCCTTTTTTGGTCTTCTGGACCTAGAGACACTTGATGTTACCGTTATACATCAATCAACTGATCATAAAATATGTCAGTGCTTCCTGCCCCCTACAGGGAAGAGTCTGGGTAGACTCTAGGAAAAAAACCCGAGGATTGTGAGTTCAAGGAACAATCTAGCAAACAGTTTGTATATTAGTGTCATCATATACGTAAAGTATAGTTTGAACTTAGATGATAATAATCTGTGTGGTTTACTGATACCTCCCGAGTCTGGTTGTTAAAGAGACACACAGGTTTATATACATGTAGGAAACCTTAAATCAGTAAGATGAACAGTTTAGTACAATCAGTTCTTACCTGTTTGCTTGGAACAGTAGTAACCTTAGTTCCCAATATTTTCTTAAATATTAATAGAATCAAGGACGCTCTGACTTTATTCTTAATCTAGAATATTTGAGGCGAAAGAGACGCAAAGATTCCTTCTATTGTTTATTACAGTAAAAATAGAAATCATAGTTGTATTCAATTACATATTACGCTGAACAATTCTGCATAAAAGCATAAACAGTAATAACAGAAATAAAATAAGTTTCACCTGAAAAGGAAAACACCAGCCACTCTAAGGGAAATATAAAAATTTCACTATGTATTCTGTTGTTACAAGGAACACTGTGCATATAAGTATGCCTGGCACTTGTGTTAGTCTATTATGCTTAATGTCACCTGTGTAGATAGAACAGTCTACAGTCTCATCACTAAACACAAATACTCAACATGATATGCCTTGAGAGTCTATCATGCACACCCTTCACTAAAAGTCCCAAATAGTGCACTGTTCTTCGCAGTAATCAAGTGGCAGGTTTTATTACACTGCCTGCCGCCATCACATGAAATTTTATTTCCTGTAATTGCTTCTCGTAGTGTTTGAAGAATACTCTGGATGACTTCCATCCAGTATAAGCACGAAGGCTTTCAAACGACATCGTCTGAAAGAAATTCAGAGACGAGGCAACTTTTCTCGGATCATGACCTGCGGGTGTACTGTCTGGATCCGCTCTGCGTATAAAATAGGGGATTTTTGCCCTTATCTGTTTCAAGGATAACGTTGAACCAGAAGTCTCTCCCCTGAAAAGCTGACCTCCCTTAAAATCTGAAGTTCTACGAAGGCATTCCACTGGGCAGAGGGATGCTTCTTCCTTCAGAGGGCAGATTCTCCAGGGACCCCATCTCTTAGTAGGCAGCTCGTTCTTGGCGAGAAACGTCGGGTCTGGAAAGAGGTGCAGTTCTCCGCAGTCTGTGAACTGAATGTGGCCATCATCCCTCGAGAGGGCCGCTATTTCGCTAACTCTGGCTCCTGAGGCTAGTGCAAATAAGAATATCACCTTTTGAGTCAAGTCTTTCAGCGAGCAATCTTCATTGTTCAGAGTTGATGCTAAGTGAAGAACTTTATCCAAAGACCATGAAATGGGCTTTGGAGGAGCTGCGGGCCGAAGTTTAGCGTAGGCTTTAGGAATCTTGTTGAAGATTTCATTAGAAAAGTCTACCTGGAAGGCGTAAAGCATTGGTCTGGCTAGGGCAGATTTACATGTAGTAATCGTAATGGCTGCTAAACCTTGTTCATGTAGATGGATGAAGAAGGACAAACAGAAATCCGTAGAAATCTCCTTAGGTTTCTTCGCCTTGACAAAGGCCACCCATTTCTTACAGGAAGACTCATATTGTCTTCTTGTTAACTTTGACTTGTATTCTTCTAAGAAGTTAATACTGTCCCTAGAAATCCCGAACCGTTTCTTGACCGCTAAGGCGAGAAAATCATGAGATGAAGGTTCTGGGTTTTCTCTGATGAAGCTGAGACAGTCAATTTCTGCACTTGTTGAGTCAGAACTGGGTCCGGCAACGGGATCAGGTTTAGGCGTAGTTCCATTACCAGAGGGAACCAAACACTGTTAGGCCACTATTGCTGCTGTCCCTTAAAAGGATCTCAGTTTGTCAAGGACTTTCAGCAGAAGATTAGTTGGAGGGAATAGGTAGATCTTGGACCATCTGTTCCAATCTATGGACATTGCATCCATCGCTTCCGCTAGAGGATTCTCGTACGGGGCTACGTACCGAGGTAGGTTCTTGTTGTCGCTCGTTGCGAAGAGGTCTATCTGCAGTCCTGGGACTTTGCGTAATATGAAAGAGAATGATCTTGCGTCTAGGGACCATTCTGACTCTATTGGGTTAAACCTGGATAGAGCGTACGGTGTCACATTGCGGAACCCTTGAAGGTGGACTGCTGACAAGTGCCATCTCTTTTTCTCCGCCAGGCGGAGGATGGCCAGTATCACTTGATTTATGTGAGGCGATCTCGAGCCTTGTCGGTTTAGGCATCTTATTATTACGATTTTGCTGTCTAGAACCAGACAGATGTGGATTGAGCAGCGAAGTTTCAGTTTCTTCAGAGAGAAAAACTGCCATGGCTTCCAGAAAATTGATGTGGAAGGTTTTGAAGAGGGGAGACCAGGTTCCTTGGACTTTACGATGATGAGAGTGACCTCCCCAACCCTCTTTTGAGGCATCCATGTGAACGGTGACTGACGGTGGAGGTGGTTGCAAAGGTACCTTGCTCTTTAGGTTCTTGGCCTCCGACCATGGCTTGAGTAGTGATCGTAGACGATTTGGTATCGGTCTTTGTAGATCCCTTCGAGCGTTTGATGCGTATTTTCTCCAAACTCCTGATACATCTTTTAATTGTGCTCTCAATACTGGATCTGTCACTGAGGCAAACTGGAGGGACCCCAACACTCTCTCCTATTGCCTTCTTGATATCCTGCCAGATTGAAGGAGTCTTTTGACAGATCCTGTTATCTCTTTCCTCTTCTTTGATGGAATGGAAAGGCAGTGTGACTGCAAGTCCGTGGAAGCCCAGCCACTGGAACTTTTGAGCTGGAGATAGTCGAGACTTTTTCAAGTTGATCTTGAATCCTAAGTGTTCCAGGAACTGGATCACTTCCTTGGAGGCTTGCATGCACTCTTCCTCGGATGCTGCCCACACCAGCCAGTCGTCCAGGTAGGCTACCACCTGAATTCTCTTTAGGCGTAGTTGATGAATGACTGCATTTGCAAGCTTGGTGAATACCCTTGGAGCTATGTTTAGATCGAAGGGCATGGCTCTGAAAACGTACTTTCTTTTCTATAGTTTGATTCCTAGGTAGGGGGAAACTTGACGGCTGATTTGAACGTGCCAGTACACATCCGTCAGGTCTATGGAGACTGTGTATGCCCGTTTGGGCAAAAGGGTCCTTATGTGTTGAAGCGTCAGCATTTTGAACTTGTAGTTCACTATGAACTTGTTGAGTGGTGATAAGTCCAGAATGACTCTGAGCTTTTCCGAGTCCTTCTTCGGAACACAAAATAGCCTTCTTTGGAATCTGATGGACTTCGCCTTCCTTATAACTCTTTTGTTCAGGAGTTCCTGAATATATTCTTCCAGTATGGGGGTTGAGTGTTGGAAGAATTGAGGGAAGTTTGGTGGAGTTGAGCTCCAACTCCACCCTAGTCCGTTCTTGATTAGGCTACGGGCCCAGGGATCGAAGGTCCAACGATCCCGGAAGAGGAGAAGTCTCCCTCCTACCGGTAGCATCTCACTTAGAGTGCTGGTTGGAGGATTTACCTCCTTGGCCACGTCCACCTTTGTTGCCCCTACCTCTGAAGGGGCGTCTAGAGGATCCTCGAAAGGAACCTCGAGACTTCGGCCTAAAGGTTGTTGACTGCCTTTTGAAGACTGGGGTGAACACAGGCGATTGGGTCGCCAGTGTTTGGGGCACCAGTTGGAAGGTGGTGGTTGGTTGTGCCACCATCTGGGGCACCGTGGCCATGGGAAGCTGTTGCTGTTGTTTTGGCCGAGAGGGCGCTCTTGGTCGTTTCAATTTATTCTTCGGCTGGGGACCCTCATCAGCTGAAGATTTTCTTTTAGAGGACAAGCCCCACATGGAGAGGAGATTCCTGTTCTCCGTAGCGGCTTTGTCCACGACTTCTTTGACAACTTCGCTTAGGAAGGGGTCTTTTCCCCAGATATTGGAGGCTATCAGCATCCTTGGTTCGTGCCTCACCGCAGCCGAGGCGAACACGAACTCTCTACAAGCCTTTCGGGCTTTAATAAAATTGTACAGGTCCTTGGTGACTGTCGCCAAATGAGATTTGGCGAAGACCATGTACATATCTGGGGTGTCCGGGATGCTTCCCATAGTCTCTAGGCCAGTCTGCAGAGACATGGAAGCAACAAGACGTTCTTTTGTCTCCTGTTCCCTGCGCAGGAGAAAGTCTGACAACTTCGGGAGGTCTTCGCCGAACTGTCGTCCGGCAATATCTGCCTCCAGCTTCCCGACTGTGAAGGTGTTGTGGACATCCTTCCAGTATGCATTGTTTGATGGAAAGGCGAGGGAAAAGGGTCTACACTCTTCCAGTGTAGGGCAAGGTTTCCCTGCCTCGACTGCCTTTAAGGCTGCCTTAAACTCTTTGTCCATAAAGGGGAAGGCACGTTTGGAGTCAGCAATAAAGGAGGGGTGCTTTTTGCTGAGAGCAGGCACCTTGGAGCTAGTAAAGGCCCTCTCCTTCAAGGTGGTTGTATATAAGGCCTGGGCCTTAGAGAGTTCGAGGACAATGGTCTCCTTCGGCTCTGTCTCCTCTTTGGATGCAGGTTCCGTCCTCAGACGGACATAGCAATCTGGATAGGCCCCTTTGCTGGGCCAAAACTCAATTTCCTCCACTGGGACAGTGCCCAGTTTCTCCGAGAGGAAGATCCCCCCCCCCCCCGACATTGGCATATGCTCTGCATATCTCCAGGGGTTGATGTCAGAGAAAGCGGGGAGATCCTTGACGTTCAGCTTCTTCGGGGCTAAACGTGTTGCAACCAGCTGATGCATTTCCGTCCGAAGAGAAGCCTCTTTCTTGGACGATTTCTTCTGAATGTCCTGCACCATAGAAAGCAGCGAGTGCAACGTACTCGTGATGGAATCTAACTGGGGTGCAGTGGAAGAAGTCGAAGGCACCGGCTCAGTCACCGCAGCTGATGATACCGAAATCGTTTCGGTTTTTTCGACTTCAGCCTCAGGAGGTACGTCATCCTCCTGATCCAGTTCCTCCACTAGGAGATTGTTCTCAGTCTCCTCCGAGACAACTGACATGTTGTCCTCCAATTGGATGCCCTGCAAGGCGTCCGATACGTCAGGTTCTACCGGAATCTGAACTAGGGGAATCTCAGGTTGAGCCTGGGGAATGATTGCATCCGAAGATGCCCTAGGGAAAAGACAAGCCCTCAGCCTCTCATTAGGAAGGTATGGGCCAGAGGTGTTCTTCTGAAAACCCGACCCATTTTTGCAGCGTCTCCCTTGCTGCATCCCTTGACTCAGTAGACTTTTGGTCATCAAAAGCCTCTTTCACCAGTTTATCACAAACGGTACATACCTGTGGGTCCCAGTACTTGAGAGACCCCTTGGTGACTGCGCAGCGAGCATGGGCCCTGCACATGTCATGGCCGTAGAAGTTCTTACTACGGACCCTACAAAAGTTGTTCCCGCACTCGGGATGCTCCTCCTGTAAAGAAAGAAAAGCATATAAGTATTCGGTGAAATTCTCAGATTTCAGCATACATATTTTAAATAATATTAGCTTGGATAGAGTAAGATAGAAAATAGGAAAGACACCTACTTGTGTTTCCTGTCCAGCCCATTGCTATGACCTCCTCCGATATTGAACACTAAATTCTTAACGAATTTTAGGGGAAGATGATATCCTCTGATATAAAGTGTCTTCTTAACACAATCTTCTAGGTTCAATATTGGGGATTAAAATAATGGTTGACAACCATTAAATGATAGAGAGAATCGCTCTCTTATATGTGATGGTCTCACAATAGGCTGCCCATGAAGCACCTTGTAGGTTGGAAAAAAACTTTTGGGCTACAGCACTGACTGTCGGCGGAATGCCACCAGTCCTGCCGGGCCTGCCGGCATATGCCGGGCCTGCCGGAACATGTCGGGCCTGCCGACATATGCCGGCCTATTCTGGGCTATTGAAGGCTGTTACTGTCTTCAGAGTAATGGGCGGCAGGTCACCAGCAGCGGCTTTGCCGGCCGGCAGCCGAAGGATCCCTCTATCAAGTAGGACCCGGCGGCGAATGTCTAGACTTTGGGTGGCCGGCTGCCGGCCGACAACTTAGTTGCCGGCAGCCGGTCATAGTATGTCTACTGTCGTTGGGTCGTCGATCAGCGACACCCATGGCAAGTGGCGGCAGAGCAACTGCCGGCCGGCAGACAACGAACATGGCCGCTGGCAGTTACTAGCTGCCGGCGGCCGGCCCAGTATAAGAAAAGGCAGAGAAAAAGAGAGGATGGAGGAAAGCAAAGGCTCAGCCTTGCCGGCCTACATCCAGAATGAGGGTTCAAGTGGAAGGGGGAATTATATTCGGGCTTCCACCCAACCATATCCCATCCATATGGGCTATGGAAGGCAGTCCAAGGGAGGACTGAAGAACAGTCTAAAGAATATGAGGGTACCTGTTGGCAGCCGGCTCAGCCAGCGGCAGACAGGGAACCTCAGGGCAGTTCTTCAGATTACCCATAGGGTCAAATGTAGAAAGACGGCCAGGGAGGGTGATGGCTCATCCAACACAAAAGAGACAGAGGGGAGGGGGTAAGTGTCCTATAAGTAAGGTAACACCCGAAGGCACTACCTAACTTGAAAGATTCTGATCTCATAAAGTAACCTCAAGTAGGGGAAATCATTTCCCCAGGTTGGGTTAGTCAAGTGAGAAAGCGGCACACAAGACACAATCTCACAAGAGAACAGAATCTCGTACCAGAGATCTTAGGCAAGGAAGAAATCATTTCTTCGGTCTAAGATCTACCAGCACAGGACTGTCTGCTAGACCAAGGAAGGAGGAATTGTCATACAAAAACCTCCACGTATGGTCTAGGGAGGTCTAGCCTCCTGTAAAGACAACTTAACCTGACTTGGGAAATCATTTCACCAAGACAGTAAGATGCCTAACACAGACTTATTACTCTGATGTCCCGTTCTAAGCTCAAAAACCGACTCAGTGGTTAAGAGAAAGAAACGAAACACCCCAGTAAAACTTTGCCAGAACACAGTTCCCAGCAAAGCTAACTGAGGATAGCCTAGGCTAATCAGAGGGAAGGGGGATTGCTCTTAAATCTCGCCAGGAGATTAGTATCGACTTAAAAGGTATAGGAGGTGTCAGTCTACCTTTAAAAGACAATACAAGAGCAATGGGGACATGTATGAAAGTATACTAAAGCCCCTAGGCTAGTAGCCTAGGAGCATTGAGAATCATTCACCGAGACTCTCTTGTATACTATCTTGGAAGAGGAAAATTTTATGCAGTAATATCTTAATTGTATAAAATATTGCCTGAGCTTCAATAAAACTTTACCAGGAAGGTTAAATCATGCATGAAGTGTGTAGGTCCCTAGGCTAGGAAGCCTAGCACTCGTGAGGCTTGATCATAAATAGCCAAATCCATGACAACAATGACATAATATAAAAATCCCTAGCTAAATTTCTAAATAGCTAAAGTTATTAAAGCAAATAATGCGGGGAAGTCGTTCTGGCTAACTAAATGTACAAGAAAGAACGACTGCGTCCATGACGCCATCCGGCTGGCAACAGCTCTTGTTCCGTTAATTACGATCTCAAACGAAGAGCAAAACTGGCAAGAGCTTACATTTACACAATTCAAAGATATTACTTAACTTTCCAGAAGCAGATGAGGCTGGTGAAGACATCATAGCGACAAATAAACTCCAAAATAGCAAAAGATAACACGGGATAACACCGGTCAAAAAAGTTACGGCAGAAAGAAATGGCTTGGTGGCGCCGCGTAGTGGCGATTTGGTGCACTATTTACAGTACGGTAGGAGCGTCGCCTTTTTAACGACTTTCCTATATTCTTGCCACTTTTTCCCCTCGAAGCGAAAGCGCTATTAGGGGTGTAGATAGCTATGAGACGTGTCAAGAATACGTCCTCTGATATTACGCGATATCCCTTTTTAAATTTTAAGGGATATTCGCTCCAGGAGTTAGAATTCTGGATACCTATGGTAAATTCTCTGGGATATATCCCTGTAGTCAAATATACCTAGGAAGCTACTAATGAAGGAACTTCCATCAGGACGACATGGCCTAAGCCCAAAAATGATATTTTCATAATAAAATAAATTTTTGAACATACTTACCCGCTTGTTATATAAGAATGGCTATAGTCCCTGGACGCTCCGGCAGAAATTCAAAACTCGTGGCAATCGCAGATATGCCAGGTGTACACTAGCGCCCTGGCGGTAGACAGGCCGAACTATTCCAACCAATTCAGACCTTCCATGCCCCTTGGCCTGTAAAGGGGAGGAGGGTGGGATTATAACTTATATAACCAGGAGGTATGTTCAAAAATTTATTTTATTATGAAAATATCATTTTTAAACATAAAACTTACCCGCTGGTTATATAAGAATGGCTGATTGACACCCTTGGTGGTGGGTCAAAGACAGCAACATAATTGGAAATTCACTTAAGAGTTAAATATAACAACTTAAGAGGTTCGTACATGCTAAGGAAGCTGACTTCAATGGTTCTCTGTCTCATTCTGTCTGCTATCCTTACGAGATCCAGCAGTCCACCCAGGGGGCTGAAGATCTCTAGGAGCTGTCAAACGGTGCAATAACCTATAACTTGACAGGACCTCAACTAATACCCTTGTTCCGGGCGCTCTCAAGGAACAAAATGACCACCTGACTAAATCAAAGATTGCGGAAGATTGTCGACCAATCTTCACGTGCAATCATGAAAACATATATAAAAGTTCCAAGAGGAGAACAGGGGTACTAGGGATTTAGGGAAATGTAGTGGTGGATGTTTCACCTACTACTGCACTCGTTGCTACGAATGATCCCAAAGTGTAGCAGTCCTCACAAAGAGTCTGCCTACTGTATAAGTAATGCAAGGTGAATACAGGATTACTCCTTCAAAAGGCTGTATGCACGATGCTTTGCAGAGAACATTTTTGTTTAAAAGCTACAGAAGTTGCCACAGCTCTAACTTCATGAGTCTTTACTCTTTAGACAGCTTAAGGTCTGCCTCACCACAGTGTGAGTGAGCCTTTCTAATTAAGGTCTATCAGAAAAGAAAGGGCGTTTTAGACATAAGGTAGCGCAGGCTTCTTGACTGCGCACCAAAGAGGCTCTGAATTGTCTCTTAACTCCTTTAGTCCTGTCCTGATAAAACTTCATCCCTTTAACCGGACAAAAACTCTCTTCAACTCTTCACAAACCAAATCCGAGAGAATAGTGATTTCGAAAGATTTAGGCCATGGATGAGAAGAACGTTTGTTTATGACCAAGAATCCAAGTTGCAAGGAGCATATGGCTTATCCGTTTCTGAAGCCCATGTTCTTGCTAAAAGAGTGAACTTCAATGACTCTCAGCTGTTGTCAAACTTACTAAGAAAAAGTCATCAAAGTCAATCTTAAAAGAGAAGCCGAGTGTAAAGGCTCGAATCCGTCACTGCGCGGAATTTTAAAACAACCTCTAAATTCCAGGCTGCGAATCTTGCTGACGCTTCTTAGTCATCTCAAACGATTTGAGAAGATCTAGAAGGGCTTTATTTGATAGATCCAATTTCCTGCGTCTGAAGACAGCTGCCAGCATACTCCTGTACCCCTTGATGGTCGAGGAGGAAAAATTGTGCTTTCTTATAAGGTCTAAGAAGAAATCGGCCACTTGTGTTTTAGAGTTACTGTACTAAATGAAGAGGCTGATTTAGCTCTACACCACTCCCTAAAACCTCCTATTTGGGCTGCAAAACCTTGAGGTAAAAGTCCTTTGTACAAGTGATAGCCTTAGCTGCCTCCTTCAAACAACCCTCTAGATCTTGGGGGTTTTCCGAAAGACTGGAGCCAGCCAGATCTAAAGCTTGGTGGTTTAAAATAAGACGTTCGCGATCCTGACACGGGAAAACAGTCCAATGGCATGCGTCCAGCATGCATCCAGCATGGGCACAGCATGAGTCCAGTATGGTTCCTTCATGCTGCATATGCTCAACATGCCGTGAGGGAGAGTCAAGATCTATACCGCCTCCCAAAAAGCGTCCAGATCGGATGCAAGGAACCGATATCGAAGCTGTGGCGGAATGTTGCAATAACAACCCCCACACCCTTGATCACACTAACTGACTAAACAAACTTTCCCCTTACGTTATCATAAACTGGACTCTTAGACAAAAGGAAGAAAAAAAAAAACATGACCTTAATACTATATTACTTACAAACTAAAACAGTTAAAAAAATATTCAAATAACCAAAAAATGTCAATCACGAAACCTTAATACTAAAGACAGACAAACAAATCCCCAAACCCAAATCTTCAAAAACAAAATACAGTAAATACATGTTAGAGCACGGACACCATTGCCAATACTCAAAAATACCCTCACAAACCCGACACAATACAGTTCGTAAACAGTACAAAAAAAAAAAAACACACAAACTAAAATAATAATCACAGCCAAGTTTGCAATATTTATACAGTATGTATAATTGTGTGTGGACACCGTTGTCCATACAAGGCCCAAGAGACCTTCACAGCCCACTGCCACAACTTATTGGCAAACGGTAGTACCCCGAGTCAAACTACCACACTCACTTCCTATATCGGGGCTAATTAATCATAGTCATCATCATCATCTCAATCTTTATCAGTGATCCAAACGGAAAATCCTTCAAACGGGCTGGGTCATTATGGCATCAATATCAATAAAATCGTTAAGAGCAATCAAATCATAATCATAATCGTAGTCCAGGTCGTCAACAAGTAAATAAATCTGAGCAGTCGTATCAAGTTCTGTTACAGGCCAAGTCGTCAACAATCAAGTAAACATTTCAAGGGAACTCTCTCCAAAGGAGGAATTACGGCCTGCAAAAAAAAAAAAAGAAAAACACTTACGAACACTCCTAACCAATCTATCGCACTATAATCAAGATAAATAATCAAGCAAAGATAAACAAAACTGTACTTACTCAAAAATAAACAAAACTCTTCCAACGCTGGTAAGAAAAATAATAGTAAACCCAGCAATCACACTACTGCCTCTTGCTGCAGTCAAATAAAAAAAGCATTCGCTCCGAAACAATTACCATTCTCCTAACCTAGCTAAAAGTAAACAAACAACCTCATTTATACCAACAGTCTTTCTCACAACAAACAATCGATACTCTCTCTCTCTCTCTCTCTCTCTCTCTCTCTCTCTCTCTCTCTCTCTCTCTCTCTCTCTCTCTCTCTGGATTTGGCAAACAAAATATAAATAAAAATAAAATGATATTTTGATTATAAAATAAATTTTTTAATATACTTACCCGGTGAATATATAATAGCTGACGTCTCCGACGGCTCGACAGAATCCAAAAACTCGCGAGCGATCGCCATGAAGGTAGCGGGTGTGCCCACCAGCGCCGACTATCGGCCAGATACCGCATATACATGTAAACAGCTCCAGTTCTTCTCATCCCGCTGGGTCTCTATCGGGGAGGAAGGGGGAGCCTTTAATTTATATATTCACCGGGTAAGTATATTCAAAAATTTATTTTATAATCAAAATATCATTTTTAAATATTAAACTTAGCCGGTGAATATATAATAGCTGATTCACACCCATGGTGGTGGGTAGAGACCAGTATTAATACAGTTTACGGCGTATATGCTTAGAGTTTTTGACAGTTATATCATAACAAACCCCAAATAAATATAGGTACCTGGTAAGGAAGCTGACTCTAACGATTACTCTGCCTTGTTACTCCGCTTTCCTCACGAAGCCCAGCCATCCTCTTAGGATGCTGAAAGACTCCCAGGAGCTGAAGTATCCAGGGCGACAACCCATACAACAGGACCTCATCAAAACCCTTAATCTGGGCGCTCTCAAGAAATGACATTTGACCACCCGCCAAATCAAAAAGGATGCGAAAGGTTTCTTAGCCTTCCGTACAACCCAATTAAAAACATTTCAAGAGAAGATTAAAAGGATATTGGAATTAAGGGAATGTAGTGGTAGAACCCTTCCCCACTACTGCACTCGCTGCAACGAATGGACCCAGTGTGTATCAGTCCTCATAAAGAGTCTGGACATCTTTTAAGTAAAATGACGCGAATACCGACTTGCTTCTCCAAAAGGTCGCGTCCATAATACTTCGCAGAGATCTGTTTTGCTTAAAGGCCACGGAAGTTGCTATAGCTCTTACTTCGTGCGTCTTAACCTTAAGCAAGCAACGATCTTTTTCACTCAAGTGAGAATGAGCCTCTCGGATTAAAAATCTAATAAAATATGACAAAGCATTCTTTGACATAGGCAATGAAGGCTTCTTAACTGAGCACCACAAGGCCTCAGATCCACCTCGTAAGGATTTAGTCCGAGCTAACTAAAACTTCAGAGCTCTAACTGGACACAGCACTCTTTCAAGCTCGTTGCCTACGATCTCTGACAGGCAAGGTATATCAAATGACTTAGGCCAAGGATGAGAAGGCAGTTCATTTTTGGCCAAGAAAACCAAGCTGAAGTGAACATGTGGCTTTATCTGTAGAAAAGCCGATGTTCCTACTGAAGGCATGGATCTCACTGACCCTTTTAGCCGAAGCCAAGCACACTAAGAAAAGCGTCTTGAGGGTGAGATCCTTCAGGGAGGCTGAATGTAATGGCTCAAACCTGTCGGACATTAGGAACCTTAGGACCACGTCTAAGTTCCATCCAGGAGTTGCCATACGACGCTCCTTAGAGGTCTCGAAGGACTTATGGAGATCTTGGAGATCTTTATTATTGGACAGATCTAAGCCTCTATCTCTGAACACAGACGCCAACATGCTCCTGTAGCCCTTAATAGTGGGCGCTGAGAGGGAGCGAACATTTCTCAGATGTAGGAGAAAGTCTGCAATTTGGGCTACAGAGGTACTGGAAGAGGAAATGGATGATGACTTGCACCAGTCTCTAAAGACTTCCCATTTCGACTGGTAGACCTTGATGGTAGATGCTCTCCTAGCTCTCGCAATCGCTCTGGCTGCCTCCTTCGAAAATCCTCGAGCTCTTGAGAGTCTTTCGATAGTCTGAAGGCAGTCAGACGAAGCGCGGGGAGGCTTTGATGAAGACTCCTTACGTGGGGCTGCCGTAAGAGATCCATCCTTAAAGGTAGACTCCTTGGAACGTCTACCAGCCATTGAAGTACCTCTGTGAACCACTCTCTCGTGGGACAGAGTGGAGCAACCAATGTCAACCTGGTCCCTTCGTGAGAAGTGAACTTCTGCAGCACCTTGTCTAGGATCTTGAAAGGTGGAAAGGCATAAACGTCCAGGTGAGACCAGTCCAGCAGGAAAGCGTCTATGTGGGCTGCCTCTGGATCTGGAACTGGAAAACAGTAAGTCGAGAGCCTCTTTGTCAGAGAGAGTCGCAAAAAGATCTATGGTGGGTTGACCCCATGTCATCCATAGCTTCTCGCACACAGTCTTATGCAACGTCCACTCCATGGAGATGACTTGTCCTCTTCTGCTGAGGCCGTCCGCCAAGACATTCATTTCCTTGCACAAATCTCGCCAAAGGAGAGATGTTACTGCCTTAAATGGAGTTCCTTCTGATCCGTGGATCAAAGACCCGAGCATTCCAGACTGTCCAGTGGAGCTCCCTAACCCAAATCCGATGCATCTGAAAACAACACATGGTTTGGGTTCTTGATCGCAAGAGAAAGACCTTCTCGAAGTCTGATGTTGCTGTCCCACCAAGTCAGACATGTCTAGACTGAGTTGGAGATTGGGAAAGAGATACTCACTAAGCCCTTCTCCTTGTTCCAATGTTTTAGGTGAAATCGGAAAGGGCATAGGTTGAGTCTCCCCAGAGAGATAACTACTCCAGCGATGAAAGAGTTCCCACGAGGCTAGTTCAAACTCTTACAGAGCAACTGTTTTTCTCTTGCAAGTGAAGGACTTTTAACAGAGCTTGTTCCATTCTTGCGGGAGACAAAAAGGGCCGAAAAATCAGACACTGTATCTCCATTCCCAAAAAAAGAATAGTCTGGGATGGGGTACTGTAAGTTACGACTTCTCTACGTTCACTATGAGACCTAGCTCCTTGGTTAGGTCTAATGTCCATTAGAGGCTCTACAGACAGCGATATAATGACGACGCCCTGATCAGCCAGTCGTCAAAATAAAGGGAGGCTCTGAATCCTCAAACAATGTAGAAAGCTTGCTACATTTTGCAAGGGCCTTGTAAAAACAAGAGGAGCAGGAATGAGGTCGGAGTACAGTGCTCGACAGTGGTACATTACTTTCCCGTCCACAAACCTCAGATGTAGTTGAAAGTTTGGATGAATCGGGATGTGGAAGTATGCATCCTGAAGGTCGAGAGGGACCATCCAGTCGCCTTCCCTTAATGCTGTCAAGACAGCTTTGGTAGTCTTCATCGTGAAGTTTGTCTTGACAATGAACACATTGAGCGCACTTACATCTTAAGTACTCCTGCAGTGAACGTGGCTGCCAGATCATTGGAGCCATCCCTGATAGTCTTGTTCCTGCAGAGAACGTGGCTGTCAGATCATTGGAGCCATCCCTGATAGCCTTGTTCATGCATGACATAATTGTACAGCAAAACTTCAAACGCTCGAAAAACTCCTAACAGGAGATGGTCTAGCTCAGAAGCCGACCATAAAATCTTGGAGCGTCTCATGGCCTGGGCAGAGGCAGGAACTCCCAAGCCGAGAACTTCTCCCGTGTCATACCAGACACTCGCTCTATAAGCCAGTTTAAAAGGAGGGAAAGCAAAGGCTGTCTCCCCCAAACTCCTCCTGGTGATCAACCAGTCGCCTAGCAAACGTAAAGCTCTCTTAGAAGAGCGAGAGAGCACTAGCTTAGAAAACAACGGCTTCGAAGTAGCTAGGCCTAGTGTAAACTCTGACGTTTAGGCGAACGAGGAGCAGCAGTTACAAAATGGTCCGGACAAAGATCCTTAAAAATCAGCATGATTTATTTAAAGTCCATAGAGGGCTGAGCAGCTTTAGGCTCCTCTCCGTCTGACAAAGTCCCCAAGGGAATATCAGTAGGAGGGGGATCAGCAACTTCCTCATCTGAAGGAACCTCGTCCGACAATTGCCGAGTCTCATGAAAAGGAGAGACCTGCCGCTGTGGCAATGCTTGACAGGCAAAGTCCACACGCAAAGGAGCAGCAGTAGCAGTCAAGGAAGCGACGTCATAACGCTGCTGAAAGGACTGACCAGTAACAACAACAGGAGTTGATGGACGCTCAACGTCAAGTCGAGACTGCCTAGACTGAGCAGTCAAAACAACTCTTGACTGCGGTGCTTGACGCTCAACATCAAAACAAGGCAACTGAGCTGGTTGGCGAACGTCCTGAACGTCAACACGAGCATGCGGCAGCGGCTGAACGTCAACAAGCGGCTGAAAGTCAACACGGGACTGCATCGAGTGAGGCTCCAAGTCACGTGACTGACGTGACTTTGTAACGTCAACGTCAACAGGACGAGCAAAGGCTCGTTTGGGCGGCTGACGGCCAGGATCTCGATCAGCGTAACGGCAAGGATCATCGTGAACCTGCTCAACGGTATACTCCTCCATAAGGGAGGCAAGCTTATTCTGCATATCCTGCAGGACAACCCATCTAGGATCAACGGGAGTCGGTACGGGTCGAGACGATGGTAACATCTGTGACGGCAAAACATTGCCTAAACTAAGACTCTCGGAGCCCGTGTTACGCTTTTTGTTTAGGCGGCGAGCAGTCTTCCGATGACTGCACAGGGTCAGAGCTGTCCCCATGGCTACAGCCAGGACGCTGGACCTGTCCTGAAGGGACTGACTTCCGCTTTAAGGGTCTAGAAACTTTGCTCCAAGGTTTCTTTTGCGATAAGCCTTCGGATGACGAGGAGAAAACAGCCTCTCTCGTCTTATGGTAGGGGCGATCTTGCGAGACACGCCCGATACCATAGAGGGAACGTCTGTTCATTGGTTAAAGCCTCTCGTCCCCATAAGTCCTACGACATTACTTCTCCCTGGTAGCATGGGAGCCTGAAAGAGGTCTCGGACTAGGTGAACGACAAGCACGAACAGACGAACCCTCGGTCGCAACACTAAAAAACACTTTGCGCAATTATCACTTTATCACTACGATTTTCTGTTTTTGCACTTACTTCACTGATATCGTATTTTTCAATAATTTCACATTAGGCATGAATAAAACTGATTTCTACCTGAAGCACGCAATTCTCCCTTACATCAAAAGGTTATAATTGCGAGATGAGTCGTATAATGTAAGCACATTAGTACAAGCAAAAAAACAGTAAACATATATATCGAATAAAACGGAAATATATACTGTAAAGTTAAAAAGGATCAGTGACTGGGGAGGAGACTAAACACTAGTTCATTAAAGACTACGTTTTCAATCTCTCACCGTACAGTGCCTTGGGACGAGAATAAAAAACTAAAAACGTTTTATCCTTTCTCCCCGTACAGAGACTTGGGACGAGAGTAAAAAACTGAATCGAGAATAACGTTACTCGCTCCCAAACTCCTTACTTGGGACGAGAATAAAGATCGGATCGTTTTCTCTTCCTCTCTCTCTCTCCGTCTCTCTCTCTCTCTCTCTTGATTTCACACAGAAGAGAAAAACCCACTCACCCTTCGTCAATAAACAGGTTATTTGACCAAAGGAAAAAACTGAAAGGACTAAGAAATTGAAAATTAACAAGTTCCTTTAAATTAGTATTTAAAACACTTCAGTTTGAAAGAAGAATGAACAAAACGTCAAAATCGATTTACTCTTTCTGCAAAGTGAAACCGTGATTCTCTCTTTCTCTATCGTAACGATAGAGCGCAAACTGCGTAGCATAAATAAACCAAACGTTAGTTCATCTTTGAAACAGCACGAAGACTATTCAAAGAAAATCTTTCATAAAATATCTACTAAAAAATATTCATTTCATAACTCTTACAGAGCAAATGATTTAAACTTAACGAAAATAAAAGTTGAATGTTTAACTTCGGTTTCCAAGTTAGGACCGCCTACTCTCGGACTAGGGGAGGAATAGGTAAGGCCGCATATAAACAAAACATAAAATTTATCTTGATGTTTAGTATAAATGGAAAGCTAATCGAAGAGGCCTAATAAAGGCGGGTGAGATATAAAATATATAGAGGAAAATCTATAATTAACAACAACAATTTATAATGTGATAAGATAATTGCTAAAAGCCTAAAACACACTTCCGTACACTAAGGGAAGGGTCGGCCATCTTTACTCTATGGAAAAAAACCAGAGATAAAAGAGCAAGGGCAAAACACTTTTACTCCAAAGTCATCAACAATAAAATCTATCCAAAAAAGTGTTCAAGAGTTTTAATTGAAGATGAAAACACCTGCACTGCGAAAGCTCAAAACCAAAAAGAAGTACTTCACCAAGAATGACGAAAAACTCCAGGTCAACAGCGAGTAATGGAATCAACTTGTCGACAAGACCGACAGAGAAGAACTGGAGCTGTTTACATGTATATGCGGTATCTGGCCGATAGTCGGCGCTGGTGGGCACACCCGCTACCTTCATGGCGATCGCTCGCGAGTTTTTGGATTCTGTCGAGCCGTCGGAGACGTCAGCTATTATATATTCACCGGCTAAGTTTAATATTTAAAAACAAAAATTAATCCTCCACATTCCTCCCGCCCTTACTTTGCCAAATCCTTCTCACACAACACTTACTTTATTTTTTTCATTACCCAGTCGCAGTCGGGAACGGGACCTCTACTCCGAGTAACTGGGCCTCCATATACTCTCTCATTCCCTTCTTCCTTATCACAGTCATTCGCTACATTAAAACTATTCCTATCTAAATCCCTATCATCTAATATATCATGTACAATCATATGTACCTCGCTCTCATCTGGCCCTAAAATTACACTCATTTCTGTAATCAGTTCATCCATTTCAACAAAAACATTCTCAACTTTAGCAAAAGATTCATTCATGCTACTTATCATTCTCCTATCTCTCATTCTTGCATTCGTCATCCTTTCTTTTACATCATCTAACGAAAAGCCACACACACTATAAGTATCATTCATACTCAGCCACGTTTCATCAGTATTAATACATTTATCTTCCACACTCACTTGTACATTTACTCCCTTGTCATGCCTATTCTGGTTCCTACCTATGCCTATAACTTTCCCTTGCACTTTATCCTCACTGAAAATTTTCAAAAGCTTCTTTTTCCTATATTCAACTAAGACTAATTGCTTATTTGCTAATCCTAACTTCTCATGCATACTAGGTTCATACTTACTCATTTCCAACCAATTATTCATCCCATTCTCACGAAAATTGATCCTATTCCTTCTACATACACAGGAGGACTCACCCAGGTGAACCCTCCTACACTCTAGTTTCCCGAACATCCTAGCTGACTTAATCCCTTCTTCCTACATACTCTAGCTACATGCCCATCTGCACCACATTCAGCACACTTACCCCGCGGCTCCTTGCACATTCTAGCATAATGACCATCCTTACCACAATTACCACAAATCATATTCATACGATGACTACGACATCCACTCGCTATGTGCCCAGTCATACCACACCGATAACATTTTACCCCTTTCTCTTTCTTGCACTCGCTAATTCTATGTCCTACCTCACCACATCCAAAACAAGCACCTAGAGCCCATCTACATTTATTCTTCTTATGTCCTACTTTCCCACATCTATAACACTTCTCTTCACGGATACAACTACCTGACCTACCTTGCTTCGCACTAGCACTCCTATCCCTCCAAACCTGATTCCCTTGCCTAAACCCTTCATTTGTCCTTACAGGTATTCCCACATTACTCGCCCTAACACTCCTATCTACTTCACTATCAGCTACCCTCATCGGTCCTCTCATAACAGCATCTCTAAAACTAACAAATTCTGGCACACTTTCCTTCATTCCAGTTCTTACACTCACAGATTTGCTTTCTTTCATACACCTATCCAACTCGTAATCCTCAACTATCTCTAAAATATCATCCCATTCCAGTCTTTCTTTCGTCCACCTCATTTTCTCCTTCCATTTCAAATTAATAAACTCAGCAACATTCTCAGGTACAGTAGCCAAAAACTTCTTCATTAACTCCTTATTCTCATTTATGCCTACATCCCCATACTTCTTCCTAGCTAACGTTTCCAACCTACATACATACATCGATATCGCTTCTCCTACATTCATCCATGCCTCATCAAAATCATTCTTACGCTTATACCTAACACTCCCTTTCATACGTTTTACCTGCTCAATTATTCTCTTTTTCACACTTTCATAATCAACGTCACCTACACTCATTATCACACCATACATCGTCAACAAATACCCAGTCAAATATTCTCCTAACTCCCTAGCCCAAACTCTCTTACTTTCACCATACTTATCCTGACAATACCTCTCATACTCCTTGAAAAAAACGGA
The DNA here is from genome assembly GCF_036898095.1 of Palaemon carinicauda. Lineage (NCBI taxonomy): Eukaryota > Metazoa > Arthropoda > Malacostraca > Decapoda > Palaemonidae > Palaemon > Palaemon carinicauda. The sequence continues at coordinate 109,218,344 of NC_090725.1, read as the reverse complement.
TTTTGAGCGAAGCGAAAAATCTATTTTTGGGTGAGATAGCCATGGCGTCCTGATGGAAGGATCCTTTTTGGTAGCTTCCTTGGGTAATCACTACTAGGATTTTCCCAGAGAATTAAACCACAGGTTATCACAGAATTCTAACTTCTGGAGCGAGTATCCTAAGGGTTTCCCCTTAAGACATCGTGTATCAACAGGGGACACGCATGTATTAACGTGCCACATAGCTATCTACACCCCATATAGAGTTAACGCTTCAATATGGCGGACAGAGAGCGGCTGGGAGCTGAGCCGCAGCCAATCTAGATGTGGCGATATCGGTACTCGCGATGTAAACAGACGGACGCCATTGCTTTTGATGACGTCACGTCCGTCCTCATCCGAAAGTCTGGAGCTCGCTCATCACCATGATACAGCGGCGCAGGGCGGGACCTGATAACAGACAGGGCGGGTCCATCAGGACGCCATGGCTATCTCACCCAAAAATAGATTTTTCGCTTCGCTCAAAATCCGTTTTTTTTGGGCTCAAGCCATGGCGTCCTGATGGAAGAGTACCAGAGAATTAGTGTATCGTGGTAGACTTTTTCCCCTTTATAAGTGAGTGCTAAAACATTGAGCCGAAAGCATAGTGGTCTATACTAGAGCTACCGTGAGGCAGTTGCCTTCCTGCCCCCCTGGCATGGAAGTCCCCACGGGCTATGCTGAGATCAAAGTGGTCATGGGAAGGCTATTCATATAGGCTGAAGGAACAATGAGATCCAGAAGATAAGTCAGAGCGATTTGGTATTCGCGTCGAAACAAACTTGAAGAAGTGGTGGTTGTACACTTCGTGCATGGAGTTGACTCATCTTCATAATTGAGTAAGTATTCGCTAAGGAGACTTACTTGCTCTATATAAATAAATGCCCGGAGTAAATCCTGGCATTTTCCTTAACCAAGAATAAAGGGTAATAAAACTATGACAATTAGTATATTTCATAGTAAGAAAGGAGCAAGGGAGACGCACAAGTAATAAAATAGACATTTTATTAGATAATTGCAGGTAAATCAATACATGTCATGCAATAAATAGTAAAAAACATTTACATTGATAAAAATGTACATAGTCATAAAGGCGTGCTCTTGAGTCTGAAAGGGAAGAATCAAGTATTAGTAGGCACTCGTTCTACGGAACGTTAGTCTTTATGTAACACACGTCATGCACGTGGCATGTAGCACTCATGTGGTAATCTACTATGACATTTCACCTGAGGTAAGAACAGTTAAAGAAAGCACAAGGTGGTTTCTGCTTCACTACGTATCACTTGAGGGTCAACATAGGCACCCGACGAGTTAGAGTCCCTAATAACTCACTGTTCTAAGCAGAGTTCAGAGCAGGTTTCATAACACTACCTGCGGCTACCACAAAATGTTTCACTTCGTGCACTTGTTTCGCATAATGTTTAAAGAAAACACGCGAGGATTTCCAGCCTGTATAGTTCTTGAGGCTTTCGAAATCCATACTCTGAAAGAAATTCAGAGACGAAGCGACTTTCCTAGGATCATGACCAGCGGGTGTACTGTCTGGATCCGCTCTGCGAATGAAGTAGGTGATTTTAGCTCTCAATTGTTTCAGTGACAGGTCGCTGCCCGATGTTTCTCCTTTGAAGAGTTGGCCTCCACCAAAGTTTGAAGTTCTATGAAGATAGACCTTAAGGCTCTCTACTGGACATAGAGAGGCATCTTCCTTCAAGGGGCATATCCTCCACGGGCCCCATCGTTTGGTAGGTAATTCGTTCTTTGCGAGAAACGTCGGATCAGGGAAGAGGGAGAGGTCTCCTGAATCGTTGAAAACGATATGTCCCTCTTCTCTAGATAGTGCCACTATTTCGCTGACTCGGGCTCCCGAAGCTAGAGCGAAGAGAAATATAACTTTCTGAGTCAGGTCCTTAAGAGGGCATGAATCATTGTCCAAGTTGGAGGCGAAGTGGAGAACTTTGTCTAGAGACCAAGTGATTGGTCTCGGAGGGGGTGCCGGTCGTAAACGGGCACAGGCCTTCGGTAGTTTGTTGAAGATGTCGCTAGACAGATCTATTTGGAAGGCGTATGACAAAGGTCTAGTCAAGGCCGATTTGCAAGTAGAAATCGTGTTGGCTGCCAAGCCTTGTCCATGAAGGTGAATGAAGAAGGACATGCAAAAATCTATGGTGATTTTCGAGGGGTTCTTTGCCTTGACGAAGGAGACCCATTTCCTCCAAGACGATTCGTATTGCCTTCTCGTGGATTCGGTCTTGTATTCCTCGAGGAAGTCTAGACTCTCCTTCGAAATCCCAAACCTTTTCTTAGCGGCTAGGGTGAGAAAATCATGAGATGAAGGTCCTTGATTTTCGATGATGAAGCGAAGACAGTCGACTTCTGTATTTGCTGGGAGAGAACTGGGTCCGGGAGGGGGATCAGCGTTGGCTGCATCTCCAGGATCAAGGGGTACCAGTTGCTGCGGGGCCACTTGGGAGCCACTAGAGCTGCTGTCCCTTTGAAGGTTCTCAATTTGGAGAGGACTTTCAGCAGAAGATTGGTGGGAGGGAACAGGTAAATCTTGGCCCATCTGTTCCAATCCAAGGTCATGGCGTCCACCGCTTCCGCTTTGGGGTCCTCGTACGGGGCTACATATCGAGGAAGTTGATGGTTGTCGCTCGTTGCGAAGAGGTCGATCTGGAGTTCTGGGACTCGGTGAGAGATGAAGGAGAATGATCTTGCGTCTAGAGACCATTCCGACTCTATCGGGTTTGTCCGAGATAGAGCGTCCGCTGTCACATTGCGGAATCCTTGTAGGTGAACTGCAGACAGGTGCCATTTCTTCCTTTCTGCCAGACGGAAGATTGTCAGGAGCACCTGATTTATCTTGGGCGATCTTGAGCCCTGGCGATTGAGACAACGCACTACCACAGAGCTGTCCAGGGTCAGGCGAATGTGTATCGACGGGGGCGGGGAGAGTTTCTTCAGCGTCAGAAGAACCGCCATGGCCTCCAAGATGTTGATGTGAAACGTCTTGAATAGGGGAGACCAAGTGCCTTGAGCCTGTTTTTGGTGGGAGTGACCTCCCCAACCCTCCAACGAAGCGTCCGTATGGATGTTGAGAGATGGAGGTGGGTGTTGGAGAGGAAGGGACCTTTTTAGGGCCCTCGCTTCTGACCACGGCTTTAGAAGAAGTCGAAGTCTGCTTGGGAGCCGTCTCTTGAGGTCTCTTCGAGCGATGGATGCGGAACGTCTCCAGACTCCCGCTGCATCCTTTAGCTGTGCACGAAGCACTGGGTTTGTGATCGAGGCGAACTGTAGAGAGCCTAGAACTTGTTCCTGCTGGCGTCTCGAGATCCGTTTGGATTTTAACAGTCGCTTGACAGACCCTGCTATTTCCTTCCTTTTCTTTGCTGGAATGGAAAGGCGGTGTGACTGAAGATTCCAGTGGATGCCTAACCATTGGAACTTCTGAGCTGGAGATAGGCGAGACTTTTTCGCGTTTATCTGGAATCCCAGGTGTTCGAGAAACTGGGTAACTTTTCTGCAGGATTCTATACAATCCTCGGGCGAGGGCGCACATACTAGCCAGTCGTCGAGGTAGGCCATCACCTGGACGTTTCGGATGCGGAGCTGTTGTACTACTGCGTCCGCTAGCTTTGTGAATATCCGAGGGGCCACGTTGAGTCCGAAGGGCATGGCCCGGAAGGCATAGCTTTTCCGTTGGAGTCGGAATCCTAGGTAGGAGGAAGCATGATGGTTCATTGGTATGTGCCAGTATGCGTCCGCCAGGTCTATCGAGACCGTGAAAGACCCTCGAGGCAGGAGGGTTCTGATCTGTTGAAGAGTCAGCATCTTGAACTTGTTGTTCGATATGAATACGTTGAGGGGGGATAAGTCCAGAATGACTCTGAGTCTGTCTGAGTCTTTCTTGGGGACACAAAACAGTCTCCCTTGGAACCTTGTGGACTTCACCCTTCTTATCACCTTCTTGTTCAAGAGGTCTAGCACATATTCTTCCAGGAGGGGGGTTGAACGTTGGAAGAATTGCTGGAAGGTTGGGGGTGGTTGCGCCCAGCTCCAGCCCAGACCTTTCTTGATGATGCTGTGTGCCCAGGAGTCGAAGGTCCAGCGATCCTGGAAGTGGCGGAGTCTTCCTCCCACCGGAAGCACTTCATTGCTTCTGGGGTCCCGAGGACTTGCTGCCTCGGCCGCTAGCTCCCTGTCCTCCTCTGCCTCTGGAGGGCCGGCGAGAGGAATCTCTGCCGGAACCCCTGCCTGAGCTTCTACCCTTGGGACGAAAGGTAGTGGAGTGCTGCTCGAAGGCGGGGTTGAAGGCCGGTGATGAGGACAAAACCGGCTGTGGGACCAACTGAAAGGTCTGTGGCGGCTGAGCGGCCACTTGGGGAGTAGCGGGTGCCGGAAACTGACGTCTGTGCTGACGTTGCTGGGGTCTATGCTTCGACTGCTTCCTCTTAGGCTGAGGACCGTCATCCTGAGAGGGCTTTCTCTTCCTAGACATGCCCCATTTGTTGAGAAGGTTCCTATTCTCAGATGCGGCCTTGTCTGTGATCTCTTTCACTAGATCAGACGGGAAGAGGTACTTGCCCCAGATGTTGGAGGAAATCAGTTTCCGGGGTTCGTGTCTGACAGTGGCACTGGAGAACACGAATTCTCTGCAGGCTCTACGAGCTCGCATGAAGTGGTACAGATCCTTGACTAAGGTTGCCATATGAGATTTGGCAAGGACCATGTAATGGTCAGGGACTCTGGTGTCACCAGCCATTACGTCCATCTGGACCTGGAGAGTGAGAGATGCTGCCAGCCTCTCCTTCGTTTCCTGTTCCCTACGAAGGAGGTGATCGTTTAGCTTGGGGAGGTCCTCATTAAACTGACGTCCAGCAACGTCAGGATCTAGTTTGCCCACCACGAAGGTGTGTTGCACATCCTTCCAGTGTTTGGTGTCGGGCGGGGTGACTGCGGAGAAAGGTCTGCATTCCTCCAATGCAGGGCAGGATTTCCCTTCTTCTACAGCCTTAAGGCAGGCAGCGAAGGCCTTTTCCGTGAAGGGTATCACCACTTCATCGGGCGCAACGTAGGTGGGGTACTTCTTGCTCAGAGCCGGAAGTCCAGAGCAGGTAAAGCCAAGCGCTTTGGCAAGCATAGCCTGGGTCTTCGAGAGATCGAACACTATTTTCTCCTTCGGTTCGGTCTCTTCCTTTGAGGATGGTTCTGAACGTAGACGGACGTAACAGTCCGGATACGCCTCAAAGCGGGGGAAGAACTCCACTTCTTCCAGGGGTATGGAACCGATCTTATCGCTGACGAAGATCTTGTCGTCAGCGATGACCATATGCTCGGCGAATCGCCACGGATTGTCGCTCGAGCATGCGGGGAGGTCCTTGATGGAGATTTTGCGAGATTCCTTGGAACCTCCCATCGACCGAATGATCTTGTGAGTTTCTTGGAGCTTCTGCTCCATCACGGATTCAATGAGCCGAATCATATCCTGAGCCGTAGGTAGAGGAGTCGTGGTGGAGGACGTAGACGGGAGAGACACTTCCGTCGGTGTAGGAGTAGAAGGGGGGATGGAGGGAGGGGCATCCTCCTTATCGGACTCGGTATATACTACCCGGTCCTCTTCTTCATCATCCTCCCCTTCACCCTGGGCCATAAGGGTTTTCTCGGTGTCCTCCGAGATCTCTGACATGTGTTCATCATGTTCTGAATCCAGGTGACAATCATTCATGGACTGAGCCATGACAACATCAGGTTCCACTGTAATCTGGACTACGGGGATCTGTTCGACTGGGACCACTGAGTCTGGTGAGGCCTTTGGGAACAGCAAAGACCTCATTTCTTCTGTGGCTAGGTATGGTCCAGTGGCGTTCTTTTGAAAGCCACGTACCCACTTGCGTAGGTTGTCCCGAGCAGTGTCCCGAATCTCCGCTGAGGGAGGATCATAGAATGCTTTCTGTAAGCATTCTTGGCAGACCGAACAGGTGGTGGGGCCCCAGTACTTGAGATCCCCTCTCTTGTGAGCACAAGGGGCGTGTGTCCTACACGCCGTGTGTCCATAGAAGTGTGGCCGACGGACCGCGCAGAAGTCGTGGTCACACGTGACGTACTCCTCCTGTAAAAGAAAGAGACGATGAGTATTGTAGTCATAATATGGCTCGTATATAAAGTTAATTATTAACAAGTTAATATTAACATAAATTAATTGTGATGCACAGAAGGGTGGGTGAAAGGAGACAGACGCATGCCTCGTGTAACCCGCCCGGCTGGTTGCCGTAGCATCGGACAGTCCCAGGTGGCCGTAGGCCTCCATGGAAGGTGTCTTGATAATGGGAATTCCATCTAGAATAACCATATTATAGACTAGGCTTGAAATCTTATCAAGAAAGTCTGGGGATCATGAGATCCTAGTAAGGTTCCGGCAACCAGACGTGCCAATTACACGTAGCGTGCTGGAAAGATGAAACACGCAAGAAGACAGAGTGAAAACTGAACAAAGTGTACGATTCCGTACCAGTTTGTCTGCGTTAACAAGCCGTCTAGGTGCGGTTTTTAGGAGCTATCGCTAGTAAAGATAGCTGAGAGAAGGGGTGCAAGGCATCTTGCCGCCTCCGGACGGGTCCGGCATACCCCCGGCACGCCGGAAGCCGCTCGAGCAGAGTTTCTGGCATTCAAGAATGATCATTCTATGGTCAAAAGAAGCCAGGGTGGCGGCAGCCGGTAGCGGCGGCCGCCGGCAAGGAGCGGCGGTTCCGGCAGCCGGAGGCAGTCGGAGGGTGACAGGGGTAAGGATAAGGGAGCATAGCCGGGGCCGGGGGCCGACTGCTAGTGCCGGCACTCCGGGAGGGGTCGGCAGTGTGCCGAGGCTATGAGGGAATGGAGAGGCCACGGCGGTAAGCCAGCGGCCGGCGGCGATCCCCCGGCACTCGGGGGAAGGCGGCAAGGATAAGGAAGTCACCCGTAGCGGCGGAATGCCGGGGTAGAGGCGGCAAGGGACAAGCACCAAAGATGGAGGTGGGATGGCAAGGCTGTATTAGCCTAGTCAAGACACCTCTGGAAAAGGTACCACCATGATAGAGGAGAATCTATCATCCTAAGCAGGGGCCGCAAAGGCCGGGGGCTAAGGCAGTCCAAGAGAGGACAGGGTGTACCCAAAGAAGGGGTGGAGACTCTTCATGTCGACCAAACGATAACTAACTCCATAGCACTATGGAGGGTCTATGTATCAGAGCGGACAACACTGGGAGCACCACGGGGTCCAGCACTCCAGCCTAGGGTGGAGTGTAGGACAGGGGACATATGAAGCCTAACCTACTGGTAGGTTAGGCTAGGCAAGAGATAGGTTGGGGGGGGGAAAGGGTCTTCTTATAAGAAAGGATGGGTTATGTACCAGAGCGGCCACCTAGGAAGGGAGATGCTCACCCTAACCTATAGTAGGTGGACCAACTGAAAAACGGTGCACGCGTATATTTCAGCAAGGTACATAAACCAGCCCTCCCAACCTAACCTGGATTAGGGTTGTTAGACCCTAATCAAGGAAGGGAGAAGACGTATCGCAAGGAAAAGGTCAAGGACCGATTCAGCTTAAAGGAGGTGATCCTACCTTTAAGGCCCGCAACACTAAGGGAGGGGTCATTCCCTTAGGTGGGGAGGCGATACAGTACTCTGAGGAGTCTTGTCCTATCACATGTAATAGGGTACAAGATTACCAGAGGGAAGCCCTAGGGCTAGGGATGAAGAGAGCATGTAGGGGTCCTATCATAAGGTTAGGTTAGCAAGGCACTCAAGATAACCTACCCCTTATATGGTCCCTGAAGGCGAAAAACACTTGCATCACTGTCAATGGTATTGTAAAATAATGCCAAAATCTTCATAACTAACACTAGGATCACTGAAATATCATGCATTAACACTGGTATAGGCTCACTGGCCTAGGGGCTAATCAAAGCCTACTGGTATGGGGTCAGCGAAGACCCTAACTAATGCGTCAAAAACACGATAAAAGTTCCTAGCTATGAAGACTAAATAACTAATAGCGCTGATTAGTAATTCATATACCGGTAAGGCTGTTGCGGCTAACTAAATAAGGCATGCAAGCAACAGCAGCGTCATAAAATGGCGCTGACCGGTCTGGCAAAGCTCTGCCACAATTATGCAAATATCTCGAAAAGTAAGATTTACTTTACGGTCAGAGCTTATTTAAACAATACTTAAACCTTTGTACTCAACTTTCCAGAAGAAGGTGAAGCTGAAGGTTGAGACATGGCGAGGATGCAAGCAGATAAAGTCGCACAAAGGGAAAAATACGTCCAATCGAGCGAGCTACTAGCAAAAGGAATGAGGACGGACGTGACGTCATCAAAAGCAATGGCGTCCGTCTGTTTACATCGCGAGTACCGATATCGCCACATCTAGATTGGCTGCGGCTCAGCTCCCAGCCGCTCTCTGTCCGCCATATTGAAGCGTTAACTCTATATGGGGTGTAGATAGCTATGTGGCACGTTAATACATGCGTGTCCCCTGTTGATACACGATGTCTTAAGGGGAAACCCTTAGGATACTCACTCCAGAAGTTAGAATTCTGTGATAACCTGTGGTTTAATTCTCTGGGAAAATCCTAGTAGTGATTACCCAAGGAAGCTACCAAAAAGGATCCTTCCATCAGGACGCCATGGCTTGAGCCCAAAAAATTCATATACATCCCTACTACTATGCTCATTGAACCTTTCACACCTCAGTACCTCTCTCATAAACACTGTCTTCCAAACTTCAACTTCATTCTCATTATCTTCACTGCCTACTCCCTTGTTACCTTCTTCCTCATTTGAATATAATGAATCCACTTGAACACTTAAATTCCTATCCTTAACCATTCCCTTCTTACCCTTTTTCATACTTACTACTTTCACCCATTCACGATCATTCTTGCTATCATCCTGACACTTTTTCTTCTCTTTCTTCATATCACTTTTACATTTCTTCTCATTCTTCCTATCACATTTCTGTTCATCCTTACTATGCTTAATTCCCTTATCTTCAATCTCACTATCACTATTACTATTATTATCACTATCACTTCCTTTCCTATTATCTCCTACCTTAACCTTCTCTTCTACTAGCAACCCTTTACCCGTAGCAGAGGCCACTCCTCCGACTGCTCCTTCACCCATGAAAGTTTTCATCATTCCCATTACTTGCCCCATCATAGCTTCCATTCGTTTCTCCATTCGTTCTTCATTCTCTCGCATCCTCATCTCAACACCCTCTTCCACTCTCTCTACAGTTCCTTGAATTTCCTTCAGTTTCCTATGCATCTCCTCATTCTCGCACCTTAACCACTTATTCTCTTGCAACAATTTCTCCTCACACTCCTTACTCAACTGCAATTCCTCCGTTAATACCTTTAATTGCTCTTCCATTTTTCATCAACCTTAATCCTAATTCCGTCCTTCGTCCAACAGTCCAGCTTCCTATCCCACCTCAGCAGTCCCTGTTCGGGCGCCAAAATAATGTGGCGGGATGTTGCAATAACAACCCCCACACCCTTGATCACACTAACAGACAATTGTCTCTACAAAACAAACTTTCCCCTTACGTTATCATAAAATGGACTCTTAGACAAAAGGACAAAAAAACAAAACATGACCTTAATACTGTACTATATTGCTTACAAACTAAAACAATTAAAAAAAATATTCAAATGACCGAAAAATGTCAATCACGAAACCTTAATACTAAAAGACAGACAAACTAATCCCCAAACCTAAATCTTCAAAAACAAAATATTCAGTAAATACATGTTAGAGCACGGACACCGTCGCCAATACTAAAAAATACCCTCACAAACCCGACACGACACAGTTCGTAAACAGTACAAAAAAAAAAAACACAAACTAAAATAATAATCACAGCCAAGTTTGCAATATTTATACAGTATGTATAATTGTGTGTGGACACCGTTGTCCATACAAGGCCCAAGAGACCTTCACAGCCCACTGCCACAACTTATTGGCAAACGATAGTACCCCGAGTCAAACTACCACACTCACTTCCTATATCGGGGCTAATTAATCATAGTCATCATCATCATCTCAATCTTTATCAGTGATCCAAACGGAAAATCCTTCAAACGGGCTGGGTCATTATGGCATCAATATCAATAAAATCGTTAAGAGCAATCAAATCATAATCATAATCGTAGTCCAGGTCGTCAACAAGTAAATAAATCTGAGCAGTCGTATCAAGTTCTGTTACAGGCCAAGTCGTCAACAATCAAGTAAACATTTCAAGGGAACTCTCTCCAAAGGAGGAATTACGGCCTGCAAAAAAAAAAAAAAAGAAAAACACTTACGAACACTCCTAACCAATCTATCGCACTATAATCAAGATAAATAATCAAGCAAAGATAAACAAAACTGTACTTACTCAAAAATAAACAAAACTCTTCCAACGCTGGTAAGAAAAATAATAGTAAATCCAGCAATCACACTACTGCCTCTTGCTGCAGTCAAATAAAAAAAGCATTCACTCCGAAACAATTACCATTCTCCTAACCTAGCTAAAAGTAAACAAACAACCTCTTTTATACCAACAGTCTTTCTCACAACAAACAATCGATACACTAACTACCTCTCTCTCTCTCTCTCTCTCTCTCTCTCTCTCTCTCTCTCTCTCTCTCTCTCTCTCTCTCTCTCTCTGGATTTGGCAAACAAAAAATAAATAAAAATAAAACAAAAATTAATCCTCCACAAAGCTAGGCTTGTTGAAAAGTAGCATCAACAAAACGTACCTCATGCTGTGAGGTTAAGACCTGATCGCGTGTAACCAGCGAGTGTTCAACATACTTTAAGCCAATGGCTTGTCGCGAGGGAGCGTTAGCTGCGCGGCCAGAGTCGCGAAGGAGAGACAACAATCTGTCTATACTGCTGTAAGAAAAAGACTTGACTGTATGGGGCTAGCATGCGACCAGATTGCCGCATGCGTTTGCATTGCCGTATGGTGTCAGCGTGCTGTATGTGTTCACCTTGCCGTGAGGTTACAGCGCGCTGTCTGCGTCCCGCCTGTTGCAGATCTACAGCGTGCCGCGAGGAGGCGACAGTGGCGCAAATAAGCAACTGATTGTCTATCATGACGCGGGGAAAAAACCTGACTGACCTTATCCAGCATATGTCTAGGCTGACACATGCGTCTAGGTTGCAGTGGGATTTCAGATTGATCAGTTTGCCGAGAGCTGTCCGCATGTAGCATGCGTCCGCATAAGCGGTAGTCGCGTGTCCCGCAGAACGCGAAGGTGAGACAACTTGTTGAAAGGATCAACTTTGACTGTTAGAGTCTAGCATACGACCAGACTGGCGTCTGCGTGAGGGAGAGACCAGACTGGCGTCTGCGTCTGCCGTGAGGGAGAGACCAGACTGCAACATGCGTCTGCCGTGAGGGAGAGACCAGACTGCAACATGCGTCCGCTCTAACGCTTGCCGTAACGCGAGCTGATCACTGCGAGGAAGCGTTGCTGAGTATCAGAGAACTACGCTGTTTGATACTATCGGAAGACCGTTTTCATGGTCTATAGCTGTCCTTAGATTCTTTTAGGTGAAATTTTTCTGCTCGAGAATCGTAAGCGCCAAAAAGAGATGAAATTGACCTCTTTAGCTTAGACATAACATACACTCGCGGGGCACCGTGTGCGCTAACTCAGGCGTGAGCGATCGCTGTGAGAGATCATCAACCGTAGTCCCGTGAGCGACATGGGAAAGTCATTATGACATTTCCAGCGCGCCTTGTGCGCGACCTGAACGTACCTAATGCTGCGAGATATCGTCAACAGTAGTCGGATGGCCCCCAGAGGACAGTACTAGACATTCCCCCAATCTGGGGAAGGAGAAGAAGCGTGAACAGAAGTAAACTGAGCACCTTTTCCCCCGATGAACTACGTGTCCTACGCGATTTTTGGTGCTGACACGTCGCCTTCCGAAAAGAAAACCTCCGGCGAACATCAGTTACTGCAGGATAGATTATTAGGAGACATACAACTCATGAAAGGTCTTGAACGTATTGGTTGGTGTCAACCAAGTCTAGCTTTTGCGTCCTTCGACGAGGACGAACGCTTTCTTCCCGGAAAGTGCATAAGATTCCAGAGGAAGAGTTAGGTTTGTATGCAACTTGTCTGACTTCCGCCTCTTTCGTGGAAGAAAACACGCTCGATTGCTTCCAGCTTAAGCATCGCGACACGCCTGCTGCGAGGGTAAGTCCTGTTCGCGTGCGTTCATGACGAGTAACTTCCTAGTCTAGCAGAAAGGGAAAACGTAAAACGCCATCCTCGTCAGGGAACTGCGTCCTATTATGCAGAAAAATGTCACAAGATCCGTGATGCCATAGCGATGATGAACTGATCACTTCAAGACCATCAAATTTCGCTCTGCTTAAGAGATTACGTCACATGGTTGTGACATCATAGTTCGTCAATCGAAGGCGAAGAAAACACCTATACTTCGTCATTCCAAAGCCGAGAGCGAACGTCTTGGAATGCATCGACAGGATCGCTCGGTGGAACATACGTTTAGCGCACAAGGTCCGCGATATACCTGTACCTTAGCCTTCCAACATTCCTTCTCCCAGGGGTTGGGAAGTAAGTAAGAGGTGTCGGGCTAGGAGTAAGTCGGACACGAACGAATACATCCTCCAGTGCACTGTGTTATGTTTACGAGCCAATGAACATTTGCGTTTTTAACTATATTACATTAAATCATAAAAGATCTGCCCATTGTGGGAGATATATTCTTACGCTCTATTTTCATAAAGGCCTTAATGCACTTTCTGCTGTTGCAGCTGCAGGCGCTGCTGCATCAACCTCTACAGTTAGGTTCGTTATGCTGCATTGAGGACGCGTTATTGCACTGACCTATCAGCACTGTCTCTTTGCACTGTTACTCTTCTGAGAACGATTTAATGTTAATTTATTTATTTTCTTATTTCCTCACTGAGCCATCTTTCCCTACTGGAGCCCTTTGGCTTAAAGCATCTTGCTTACTCAACTAGGGTTGTAGCCTGGCTAGTAATAATAATAAAATAAACAGAGACACCTTCGACGCACCTAACGAAAAACTCTGAAGTCGGAACGAGGAGCAGCAGGTACAAAATAAAAGGGAAGCTCTTCAGAAAAAACTCATGAGTTTCTGAAAGTCACTCCCTTCCTCCTACAAGTCTCTATCCTAGGTAGAGAAGTCTTTATTCCTAGGAGTCAACTCCTTAGGATTCTGAATTCTGACCTCAATGCTTAGAGGTTTTAATTCTAGCTCTCCCAACCAAGAATTAGCCCAGCAGGCCTTGGTCCGAGAACATATCTTTCTAGTTAAGATTTATTTCTTAATATAGCGCCTGGCGCAACAATGATCCAACGCTAGACGTTCATGGTCATGTAGACATCAAAGTCTATTGTCATGGGTAGCGTAGTGTCTGACTGACGCTGCCGCTACCGCTTCGCCCCGTTACCGCTCGGCCCTGCTACCACGTCTGACTGACACTGACGCTGCCGCTCCGCCCCACTACCGCGTCTGACTGACGTTGCTGTCTGTCATGCCGCTTGGTGGCATGCTCTGCTGCCTGGCGATCGTCGGAGCGCCTGGATAGACTGACACTCGGTGCTATGAGTGGTCAGTTGACGTTGAGAAGCAGGTACTCGAAGCGATGCATCCACCTTCTCCCGCCGTTGAACATTGCGGCTGGTAGGCCGCCTGTGCGACAACGAGTCATCACCGGAATAGGCAGGTCGCCTGTGCGACAACGCGTCAAAACCGGAATCGTGACACCCAACCGCATTGTCAACAGCAGACTGATAAGATTGCATAAACGAAGATAGTTGCTGTTTCATTTCTAACAGCAAAGACCAATTAGGATCAATCTTAGGCGACACGCGTGCAGCATTTTCAAATACGAACCCGCCTTCTTCGTCGTTTCCATAGCGCTCCCCACTTTCGGGAGACGAACACCCTTCTGGTGGAAGTGGCGGCACCACGTCCGCGCTGCATAAATTGTAACACACGAAGAATGATTCTAATTTTGTTTTCAGCTTCGCGCCTGATGCGCGTCATCGCTTTATGTTAGAAAACACTTTTACCTCGCTTTACCTATAGCGAGGGCGAGCGTTCTGGGGATTGACAGAAAACGCTCGAGGGGACTTCTGTCCGGGTCTTACAAGACGGTAAACGCCAGGCTACGCCTCTCGATTCTTTTCGCCACACGACGCAACTTCTCCCCTGGGTCCGGGAGCTTGAAAGAGGTCTAAGGCTAGGATAACGACAGGTCCGAACAGAAGCACCCTCCACTAAATTGAATAAAATTCACTGCACTAATTTAGTACTAAAAATTTGCATTTTACTCTTTGGTAAAAATTATATTTTCATAATTGTTTAAAAACCAAAGAATACACGCTCTCAAACAAAATGACCCCCGTAGAGAGAGACTTACTATTCTGTTAATTGTTTGAATACGAATGCAAAAGTCACTGAATCCCATATAAATGCAACAAAATATTAAATATAAAATATTAACATATACCTTAATAGATATAAGAAAAGAATATATCTATAAATCAAAGCTAACCCTTATATTAAGGGGTTCCAATAAAAGGCAAATTATCACCTGTAACAATTGGAACATCTACAATTATTATACGAACAACTTTAGTATTACAAAAACCAACAAGTAAACAATGATACACAGAATCGTGAGCTATATTAATTGTCAAGAATACTACGTCGTATATACATTTACTGAACCATAACTTCCTTTAATCTTTGACTAAAGAAAAATACTAAAAGGACCAATTAACTGCAAAATAACATGTTCCTTTTATTCAGTACAACTTAAAAACTTGAGTTTGTAAGAAGAATGCACTATTTATAAAAATCGATACAAAGAGAAATCGTAATATCGTAACGATAAGACTGAAAACTGCGTAGCATAAATAAACTGAACACTAGTTACTCTTTGAAAACAGATCGAAGATTATCCAAAGAAAACCTATTAAAAGGACAAAAATTTCCTTAAAATAACAAAATCCTTTAAATTATAACTTAATATTTCGTAAGAAAGTACAGTACAGTGAGCCCTCGCTACTTCGCGGTTCGACTATCACGGATTCACCACTTCGCGGGTTTTTTTCATAACCCATATATATATACATATCGCAGATTTTCCGGAAATTTCGAAAATACCGCGATATCTGAAGACCCCAAATACGATATTTCGTTACCTATAATTCCATTTTCTGGGTCGACCTGTGGCGCCCGGT
Organism: Palaemon carinicauda; assembly: GCF_036898095.1. NCBI lineage: Eukaryota > Metazoa > Arthropoda > Malacostraca > Decapoda > Palaemonidae > Palaemon > Palaemon carinicauda. The sequence goes on along the minus strand of NC_090725.1, from coordinate 109,203,046 downwards.
GAAAAGGGGTCCTTCTAATACACTTTTCTGATAAAATCTTCCAATTATACCAAAGAAAGATAAAAGCATGGAATGCAGAGGTTACTACCCTCGCGCGAGCACCTTGTGGGTGTCGTGTATAAAGCAAAGGCGCGTGAAAGCCACTATTCACAGGCTGTCTTCCATTTAGTTAATTCCTTCGTCAAAGGGATGGGCCGATACAGAGGCCCCAGCCAACCTACCAGAGCCACGCCACCCACGCCCGACGTGAGCGCCATCTGAACAACATCCTTCTTTTTGGACTGCAAAAATTGTGTGTATTTTGTTGTGCTCTCGGCGTATTTTCACACTGGTGGATTTATTTCGTCATGACCGAAGCTCCATCTTCACCCATTCCAATGTTAAGTACCATAGTTTGTTTTGACAGCTTTTTGTAGTACCGGGCTTTTGTCTTATATCCAGTATAGTCTGTTTTATCATTTCCGTCTGGCCCGTCCGCGGCGGCCATTGTTTGTTCCCTTGTCTTGGGGAGTTAATCTTAGTCTGGCCGTTTGGTACTCTGTCACTTAGGTTCTTGGTTAAGTCCCTGGCCTTATGCCTTTTGAACCGTCATTATTATTATCGTTATTATTCCCATGGTACTTTTTGCTAGCGAGTCCAGTCTACGAACAAGATTAGCGTTCTAGCTTTATTATAGTTTAGTACCCGCCCCACTGGGGCGTTTGTCACTCGACTTTTCCATTTAATTTGGGTTTTAGCAGACGCTATTCTTCGTTCGTAGTCTTATCTTGATGTTACAATTTTATTTTTATACGTTTATAATAGTGTTGTGTGCTTATTAGTCCTGATTTTGTGTCCAAGGGAGCGAGAGATTGGGGTTCCCGTTTTCTGTTCGCAGTCACGAGTTACCCCTTTCTCTCGTTTTCTTTCTTATCTCAGGTGGGTGAGCGGATTTCCCGTTTTCCGTTTTGTGCGTTCAACGGGTTCTCCCTCCCTCACCTCTCCCCCTACGGGTGTATGATAACTTACGTTATTTAGTTTTGGTTACTTTTCGATAGTTAGCGTTATTTATTAGGTCCGAGTTCCATCCTCTCCCCGTTACGGCTTGGGAGTAGTTCTGAACATTTTTCCACTCCGCCTTGAGTTTACTCCGCCATGAGGGATTCTCAATGACTTTAGAACTATTGTTATATATATATATTGTTTACTTACAACCCTCTGGGACGGGCTTCATATTGTTTAGATACGACCCTCCGGTGGCCCTTATTACGGTCTCAGGCCACGGCCATATCCACACAATAGCCATTGTTATTACAATTGAGTTATTATTCACAATATAATTATTCAGGACCTTTCATCCCCCCCCCCCCCCGGCTTCACCGGAGATCGTCAATACGCTTTACTATTATCTTAGCCTTAACCTTTAGCTACGGCTTGTGTTTTATAAAATTTCACAATTGAATTATTAGCCACAATTGAATTATTCAGGACATCTCATCGCCCTCCGGCTTCACCCGAGGTCGCCCATACACTTCACACTTATATTAGCCTTGCCTTTAGCTACGGCTTGTGTTCTATATTTATTTTAAGGGGCTGTCACTGCTTCCCCGACCCTCAGAGGTCGGCAGATTGCTTTAGATTATTTATTCTTATGTCATTATTATCACTTTTAAGATGATACAGCCCCATTACCATTGCTGGTGCTTTTATATTTAATTGTTTTAATATAGAGCTCCGGCTCTCACTGAATTCCCTTAAGCACCAATATTGCATTTAATTAATGTCTGTTAATAGGGTTTTTTAACCCCTTACCAGAGTTTCAAGGAACACCAAGACTCATGTCTCCTTTCTTTTACAGAAGGTCCGTTGTACTGCCCAAGGATGCCCTTCCTCGTTCAACGAACCCGTTGGGCATGACCTCTGTCGGTCCCATGCACACTGCGCCATCCCCTTTATCCAGGAACCGGGACAGGCCCAGTATATGGTCTGGTTCCCGGATTTGTGCTCGCTCTGTTACGAGTTGTCCTCAATTCTACTGAACGATGATGTAAGTGGGTTTTCCTTTTGTTCCTTATTTCTCTTTGGCAGACACTAATTTAGCCATTAATATGACATACACGGTATATTTTGGAGAGCAATTCCCCTCCTGCATCACTAATCACTACGAATCTTTCAGGCCGATGATGACTCTCTTCGGTCAGCAAGGGCTACTCTTCGTCCTTGGGTGTCGGGCTTCGGCAGGAATGCCCCGTTTGGCGTACCCTATCTCCTCGATGGAGACATGGCCTCCCGTCTCTTCCCAAGCTCGACTACTGCTGCAGTCTCTCCTGAAGTTGCTGCCCCCTTAATTGAAGAAGTCAGGGCCACCATTTCCGCGGAGGACGAACCCCTCGTACCGCTGGACGTGGCAGATCTAGATATAGACGTAGAACCCAGGGACGAGCAGGTAAGTGGTGCCGAGTTAGTGGAAACCCTTTTCTCTCCTACTCCCTCTTCTACCTCTTCCTTTCTAGGTTTTGATAACTCTAAGGCTTCTCCTCGGGATCCCTCTGTCCCCGTACGACCCAAGGTGAAGCCACTTCGCACTTATAAGTCTTCAGCTTTGCCAGTATCAACGTCACCAGTCCCCGGACCCTCAACAGCTCCTGATATTCATATTGCTCCTCGTAAAACCACGACTCCTAAGAAGTCTAAGTCTACCAAATCCAAGACCCCACCAACGGGTGGCTTTCAGGTACCTTGGGGCGATCTCTTCCCCATCGAACTGGTCAGAGATTTGGTCAGAGAACAAATTCAACATCAGTCTGGGGCGATGACAGAGATTAAGGATATGGTGGCTACTCTGATCAGCTCCGGAACTCTGCTTCCTCCTCATTCCGCCCCAGACGCATCGAAGCTACTGTACCTCCCTTCGATAAAAACAATCCTTGGCGGTTTGCCTTGCATGCCCCATTCTTAGATGGTTCCCTAACTCTGGAGGGCATAGGCACCCGCCCTCTAGAAGACCTGGAGTTCTACCCCCCGGGCCTAGAATTCCCGTTCAATGGCTTCGTACGTTTAAAGGAACATGCATTGGTCCGTATGGACAAGGTACCGAAGGAAACAGTGATATTTCCGAAAGAGCAGGCCCAGGCTATCTCGGCCAGAACTCTATCAGAGTGGGGGTGTATTAACTCCAAGCTCACCCCGCACAAAGGTGCCTACACTATTTTTACGACAGCAGCCTCCATCTCTTTGCCGCTCATAGACAAAGTCACAGAGTTGACTATACAGACCATCAAGGAAGGCTCTTCCATGCCGGCTCTCAAGGAGACGGACCCCACCTCTTTGCTTATTCCGGGTACCTCTGCAACCTGGGATGACGCGGCTTCGACCTTCACAGTGGGGAAGCTAGACCCGGACTGTGCCTCTACTCTTTTCTCTGAGAAGCTTCCCAGATTACTAGAGAGTCTTCTCAAAACTGAGTTCGAGACCCGTAATAGACTAGCTAGGTCCCTCCACTCCATCACCTCCATGGAGTCCCTAGCATCGCTTTACCCAGAGGAAACGCTGTTCAGAGTCGCCACAAAGAACCAGCTGCTGTCCTACCAAATAGACCTCCATGACTTCTGGTCGGCTCGAGTTAGTTGCAGGAAGTTCGTTCTGTCTGAGGCCTCCATCAGACATGAACCGAACAGGCTGATAGCGTCCTCCTGCTGGGGTAAGAACCTCTTCCCTCAGAACGAAGTTGATAAGGTTCTTCAGGACGCGGCGAGGGCAAACCAAAATTTGCAAGTAAGGTGGGGTCTCTCAGCCAAAAGGAGGTTCGAATCCCAGAAACAGACGTTCTTCAAGAAGAAGCAGAGGTTTAGTCCTTACAAGACGGTCCGGGGTAACTCGTCGCCTCAGTCTTCCGCTGCCTCGACTTCTCAACAACCGGCTCCCCCTCAGCAAGTAGTCTACCTCACTGCTCCCCCTGGTACACAGCCCAACCCCTCTTGGATGTCCTCTCCTGCATACAACCCTGCCTACGAATCCTCCGGTTCCTTTCGTGGACACCAGAGAGGAAGCTTCAGAGGTAGAGGACAGTTCCGCCAACGCGGCGGACCTAGAGCAAGGGGTGCCCGTGGAGGGAGGGGACCTAGGTTCACTCCCTCCCAATGATGTGATGCCGGTAGGAGGGAGACTTTATCACTTCCGAGACCATTGGACCTTCAGTCCATGGGCTCACAGCATAATATCCAGGGGCTTGGATTGGAAATGGTCACAGGGATCCCCTCCTCCACCAGAGAATCTCTCCTCCGAGGTCGACCCACATCAGAGTAGTCTCAGACAGCACGGCAGTAGTCCACTGCCTCAACAGAGGGGGATCCAAATCACCCAACCTGAATCAGATCCTGGTCACTATCTTCGCCTTGGCGGCCGACAAAGACTGGTTCCTGTCAGCGACTCGCCTAGCAGGAGTCCAGAATGTGATAGCAGACTCATTATCCAGGACAAAACCACTGGAATCAGAATGGTCCCTGGACATACATTCCTTCCGGTGGATACTCAGGCTGGTTCCAGGTCTCCAGATAGATCTATTCGCAACCCAACTCAATCACAAACTCCCATGTTATGTGACCCCGAACCTGGACCCTCAGGCTTATGCCATGGACGCATTAACCCTGGATTGGAACCATAGGCAGAAGATCTACTTATTCCCTCCAGTGAATCTTCTACTGAAAGTCTTACACAAACTCCGCTCCTTCAACGGGGCAGTGGCTTTAGTGGCACCTCACTGGCCAAATAGCAGTTGGTTTCCTCTCCTCCTCGAGTTGAAACTCCGTCCCTTCCGGATCCCATTCCCCAAACTGACCCAAGTGGTCCAAACTCGGACTGTGTCAGATTCCTCAAGGATAGCCAAAACCCTAACTTTGTGGACTTCATGAAGTTTGCGGCTCGTAGGGATGCAAACATCGACCCGGATAATGTCCTCTTTATAGAAGCAGACAAAAGGGACTCTACGATTCGCCAATATGATTCGGCAGTTAAGAAACTGGCAGATTTCTTAAAGAATTCAGACCATTCGGTTATGACTCCTAATTTAGCCATCTCCTTCTTTAGGTCCATATTTGACAAAGGCCTAGCAGCTAGCACTATAACCACCATTAAGTCAGCTTTGAAGAAGGTCTTCCTGGTTGGGTTTAACATTAACCTGGCGGATTCTTATTTCTCGTCTATTCCAAAAGCATGTGCTAGGCTCCGACCTTCGGTTCGCCCACAAAAGGTCTCTTGGTCTCTGAATGATGTCTTCAAACTTGCCTCCGACACGGACAACGAATCCTGCTCCTATATCACTCTTCTTAGGAAGACTTTATTTCTAACAGCTTTGGCCTCGGGTGCTAGAATCTCAGAACTAGCAGCTCTCTCACAAAACTCAGAAAACATAGATTTCCTCCCTTCAGGTGAAGTACTTCTTTCTCCAAGCTAAGAATGAAGACCCCCAAAATAGGTGGTCCCCTTGGAAGATTATTACTCTTCTCCAAGATACTTCTCTATGTCCAGTCACTACTCTCAGGGCCTTTTTAGCTAGGACTGCTACCCGATCGTCTGGCCCCTTGTTTATCAGAGAACAAGGAGGTACCATTTCCATACAGGGTATTAGGCAACAGATCCTTTCCTTCATTAAACAAGCCAATCCGGGATCATTTCCCCACGCTCATGATATCCGGTCAGTAGCTACCTTCATCAATTATTTCCAAAATATGGATTTTGATGACCTTAAAAAGTACACGGGTTGGAAATCTCCTATGGTTTTCAAACGCCACTATCTAAAGAACTTACAGGCCCTTAAATACCCAACGGTTGCAGCTGGGAGCCGTATCTCTCCCCAGTGATCTCTTGTTCTTCCTTTCATCCATCTCTTTTCTTCTCCCTCCAACCCGCCACTCGCACCACGACGCCGCTTCCTTGGTGGTTCGTTAGCCCTAGTTTATTACATATTACGTTAAGATGATTGTTCCTTTTAATGTGTTTACCGTAATTTAGTGTTGGGATATTCTTAGCCATGTCAGTTTTGTTGCTTGTTGTGTTCTGATACTTGGAGGTTTCCTTGTTATCATGTTTGTTTAGCCTTACGCTCACTTTGCCCTGGGACTAGTTTATGATTCCTGCTTACTTACCTTAATATAATATATGGTTCTCCTTACATGGTGTTTTTTCTCTCCCCTCATTACTAATTATTATTGGGCTTGGAAGGCATTCTCTGGTACATTTTCACCGGCCGCCACAGGTCGACCCAGAAAAGGGATTTTGACGAAGGAAAAATCTATTTCTGGGGAGAGACCTGTGGTGCCCGGTGAAACCCTTCCCTATTCTTTTGCATGATCCCACCCTTTCCTTTCCAAGCCATTATGTCCAATACAGAAGGACGTTGTTCAGATGGCGCTCGCGTCGGGCGTGGGTGGCGTGGCTCTGGTAGGTTGGCTGGGGCCTCTGTATCGGCTCATCCCTTTGACGAAGGAATTAACTAAATGGAAGACAGCCTGTGAATAGTGGCTTTCACGCGCCTTTGCTTTATACACGACACCCACAAGGTGCTCGCGCGAGGGTAGTAACCTCTGCATTCCATGCTTTTATCTTTCTCTGGTATAATTGGAAGATTTTATCAGAAAAGTGTATTAGAAGGACCCCTTTTCACCGGGCGCCACAGGTCTCTCCCCAGAAATAGATTTCTCCTTCGTCAAAATCCCTTAATACTGTAATTAGTAATATCTGCTCTTACTGATTGTTCATTGCATTACATATGACTTATAATTCAGCACAGAAAGAAATAAAACACGAAAAGAGAATGTGATAATACGATAATTCAGTACAGTACTGTATACAGTACGTAGTAAAATTAAATCGAACATGAAACGCAAATCAGATGCAGTCATACCATATTAGAATGGTGTAAGGCTGCTGATGGCTACTACTGTACTACAAATGTAATGGATGTGCTTCTTTTCCATGAATCTTTTGTATGTATACGTACGTAGTACTGCATCCAATAATATTCTTTGTTGTAAAAATCACATCTCGAATAAGCGTACGAGAGAGAGAGAGAGAGAGAGAGAGAGAGAGAGAGAGAGAGAGAGAGAGAGAGGGAGAGAGAGAGAGAGAGAGAGAGAGAGAGAGAGAGAGAGAGAGAGAGAGAGAGAGAGAGAGACACATCCTACAACAAAACAAGCGTAAAATAGCGTACGTAAAGCTGTATTATTATTATTATTATTATTATTATTATTATTATTGATGTTGTTATTAAAATTATTATTGTTATTATTATTATTATTATTATTATTATTATTATTATTATTATTATTACTGTATACGTAGGGTACCTTGTACTTTGAATTGGTAACCTACGTAGCATATAAGACGGATTGTGATTGGTTCAAGCGCTGATAGATGACGAATCAGAACCCAAGTTTTGTAATCTAGCCTGTGATTGGTGTTTTGACCGCTTCTCCAACCCGCAGCATCTTTTCGAGGTCACTTTCTCTCCCGCCGTATCGCTGTGTAGACGTTGTTAAGTTATTGTGAACTTTAATCTGTGCTGTGCGTGACTGTTTTAAGTTGAACTTTTTGTTGAACTTTCTGTTAAACCCTACTGTACAATGGCTCCCAAGCGTTCTGCTTCTACTAAGGCTGGTAGTGAGCCTAAACACCACCGAAAGATGATGATGATTGCTGAGAAGGTGACGCTTCTCAATATATTGAAAGAAGGCAGAAGTTACGCGGCCGCAGACCTCGAAGACCTGACGAAATCGGCCAGTGAAGATGACAGTGAAACACAGGAAGAGATCCAGGAAATTGTCGAAGAAACGGGCTTAACATTAGAACGGCTTGCCAAGCTCTGCAACCTTGCGAAGGAGGTGAAAGAAATGATGCAAGAGTGGGACGAGGATATGGTTCGGTCTATGCAATTCTGCAACAAAATCGATGAACACATGACTCCCTACAGGATGCTCTTCGAGCGAAAAAAGAAGCAGCGGCAGCAACTTCCGATCACAATGTTTTTCCAGCCTCGCAAAAAAGAGCCAGTTCCTCCTGCTAATATGCCCTCGGGAGAAATTGAAGAAGTGTCCCAGGAAGAAGTTGAAGAGGTGTCCCAGGAAAAGACACCTCCGTCTGAAGAGACGTAAAATACTATCATTGGTTGCACAGTAGAAGACATCATCAGCTTCATCATCATCATTTCTACTGTGCAGCAAATTCATCGCCATCATCATTCAAGTTTTTCTTGAACTTCTTTCGTGGTGAGTACAGTAACAATCTTTATTTTTTACTTTAATATTCTAACATTTTAATATTTGTGCCTGTTTTAGTTTAGTACTGTATGCATTAAGTTAAAGGGAAGGTTTTAAAAGTCTGAAGAGTATACATGTTGTAACCTATCATATTTTTTTTGTTTAAAATTTACATTTATGTACGTAAAACAATCTCTCTCTCTCTCTCTCTCTCTCTCTCTCTCTCTCTCTCTCTCTCTCTCTCTCTCTCTCTCTCTCTCTCGTAAATTGTTTTCCTGCTTTGCTACGTACAGTATGTACTGTATGATTTTATATAGATACGGTAAATAATATTTGTAATAACATATTTTCTAAAAGCTTTTACTGTAAATATCATTATTTATCACTTTCATCATGGGTGTTAAATGCCTTCTTTGTTTACTGAGCGTGGTTGTTTACTGAGCGTACTTTATGACGACGTCGTTTCAGGCGGCGTCATAAAGAAAAACATTTCATTTGGAAGTCCTAAGAAAAATTAAGTAAAACATTGGTAATAACAAAATCAACATACTGTATAATCAATATAATCGATGCAAAAACTAACTTATACACAGATGTGTACACTAAATGCGTTTGTTTCTTCATTATGATCAGAGAAACGTAAACAAAACATTGGTTGCCATTTTTTATCGTGCTTTTTGGCGTGTTTAGGAAACGCATGATATAAAATCGCCTTTAATATTTATGCCTGTTTTTAGTTTAGGGTACTGTAGTACATGCATTAAGTGTTCTGTACATTAAAGGGTAGTTTGTTAACAGTACTACGTACAAGGGAAGGTTTTAAAAGTCTGAATATACATGTTAAATAAATAGGTAAATATGGTGTCACTACTTCGCGGATTTTCACCTATCGCGGTCGGGTCTGGAACCTATCTACCGCGATAAACGAGGGTTCACTGTATTCACTTATCATTCTTTGTAAAAGGCAAGTCAGACTTTTAGCTTACGTCATAAGGCTGTGACGTCATCAATGGGCGAGATCTTTACATATCGCCATCATGCTTTCGTTAGCTTTAAAATAGGTTGAAAAATTTCTAATCCTACCTTTTAAGGTATGAACACGTGATCACAGATCAAACAAACAAATAAGCGAATGCCAGAACCCGAAAATAGGAGTACATCACCAAAATACAGCTAAAATCCAGGTTAATCACGAGTGAGTTCCAATAGTTGTTGCTCGCGAGAGCGGCAGAGAAGGTCTGAATTGGTTGGAATAGTTCGGCCTGTCTACCACAAGGGCGCTAGCGTACACATGGCATATCTGCGATTGCCACGAGTTTTGAATTTCTGCCGGAGCGTCCAGGGACTATAGCCATTCTTATATAACCAGCGGGTAAGTTTTTTGTTTAAAACTCCTGAGAGCACTTGCACTACTGAGAAAGCTTTCTAGTAGTTTGGTTCTTTGTACTGAACTGTCTCTCTCACACATAAGTGGGGAGAGCTTGATCGGAGTCTCACGCAATTACTGTCAATCACTTATCTTGGACTTTTTCAAAGATATCTTCTTCTGAAGAAGAATCTAATGAAGATGACGAAGAACTAGAAGAGGAAAAGAAGTGCAAACGCTTCTTCTTTCCAGCCTTCTTCAGGTCGAGGTCTTGCAAACCAAAGACTACTCTCCGACAGAGGAAGTGGCCGAAGGAGCCTCTTAAGAACCAGCATAGACAACACCAGAATGTGCCACATCCTTTGCTGCTTCCACAGGTGAAGCAAGAGTAAGGAAAACACTGCAGAGGCAGCCTCAAAAGTATTAGTGGTATAAAAACCTTCTCCCACTCACGGTGCACCAGCGATACCCATCAAAGATGACAAATTCGGAGATAATTTGTATTTTTCCTAACCATACAAACCTTAGCTATTTACATGGGGTATTACTTTCGGCGTAGCTGAATGACGAGCCATTAGATTTTTAACGAGGGTTAACTGCCCCCTCGCTAGTTAACGAGGGGGTAGGGGAGGGGTAGCTAGCTACCCCTCCCCCCTCACACACCAGTGAACTGATTCACTTCACTTAGAGGTAGGACTTCACGGGGGACAGGGCTGGCGGGCAAGTATGTGTAAATAGCTAAGGTTTGTATGGTTAGGAAAAATCACAAATTTTAAGTAATTTGTATTTTTCCTAACAATACTTACCTCGAACTACTTTCTTAGGAGTATCTTGGATCTCCTCCCAACCGACCAGAGTTTTGTGTAGTTTACCCTATAGTCCCGTTTTTATGAGGGGTAACCTCAGGTGGAGTGGAACATGCCCTGAGGCTATCCCCCAGGTCAGAGAGCATGCTTGCTCAGGTCTCGATCTCCAGTAAGTTCTTGAAAGCTTAGGTATCTATGAAGTCCAGCAAGGCACTCGGGGTAGGATGGGCGGGCCATTACCCGAAAGTAGTTCGAGGTAAGTATTGTTAGGAAAAATACAAATTACTTAAAATTTGTGATTTGTTCCAACACAGAATACTTACCTCGAACTACTTTCTTAGGAGACTTATACCGTGACGAGAATAGAAGAGGAACCTAGGTATGAGACTAGGTTCTGCTGACCTCAAAGAAAACACGAGAAAAAAGGGAAAACTTCGCAAAAAACCATCTTAGTGTCTATGTAACTCACTTCTGCAAGAATCCTAGGAGACATGTCCTTCCAATGATAGTGTATCCCATGGCAGTTTCAGGGGGGCTACCCAAGCCATTTCTGGTAAGGGAATAGGGGAAGGAAGAACAAGGGGGCTCAGGAAGGAACCTGTGTCTCTTGGACTCGCTACCCGCAGTTACCACTGGGGCTACACCCTTAAACCATTTGGAGCGCGGAAATGACGGGACCGCGCGAGAACCCGCCCAGGAACTTTCTTGAGTAGTCCTTCAAGCAGTGAGCCGTAAAGGGCGACTGGTTAGACCAAGTACCTGCCCTCAGGCTTTGGCCCACTGTCATGTTCTTCCCAAATGCCAAAGAAGCATTTAGACTCCTAATGTTGTGGGGTCTGGGCTTTCCTGGAAAGGGGACCCATGCACTACTGTAGGGCCTGACGATCACATGCCTTATCCAGAAAAAGAAAGTGTACTTGGAGACTGGCTCCTTCACAGTCCCGAGGAAAATGAACAGACTCTTGATCTCGGGATGAAGTCTAGCTGTCCTTTCTAATAACTGCCATACTGCAAGTCCCTCGGGTTGTCCGAGCGAGGAATAGCAGGCACTGGGAACAATTCTATTTTGGGTTCCCAAACAACTGGATTCTGAGTCTTGGCTACGAAGGAGGGTAAGAATCTGAAAGTAGTATCTCGCCAGCCCTTCGAGTGTGAGATCTCGTACGACAGGCCAGGAATCTCACCTACTCTTTGCTGATGCCAGAGCTAAACGAAAGACTGCCTTGAGGGTGCGCTCCTTGTCTAGAATGTCTTTTAGAGGCTCGAAGGGAGGTACCAAAATCAACTTCAAGTACCCTAGCCACATCCCCCTGGGGCACTCTAACGGCTTGGGGGAAAAAACGACTGTTCGAAGTTCTTGAAGAGCGTCGAGATCTACCTGGAGGCACCCAGGTCTATGTCCTTCAGGAGGAAGACTTGGGATGGACATGCCCCCTTCGTCCCTGAGATAGACCAGGGAGACTGCTATCTCGTGAATGGAGGCCCCTAACGGCCTGATGTTCTTCGAGGAGCACCCCTTAGAAAAGGTAGCCCACTACGCCTGGTACACCTCGACTGACGAACGCCTCAGGTACCCTGTCATCCTTGATGCTGTCCTCGACGGAAATCCTTCCTTTTTCAGCAGGCGCTCGATAACCTCCCTGCGTGAAGGAGGGACCAAGGGTTTTTGTGGAGCCTCTGGAAGTGAGGCTGCCGGAGAAGGTCTGGTCTGTCTGGAAGTGACCCAGGAGTAAGGTATGCCAATTCCTTTAGATCCGCGAACCACTCCCTCTCTGGCCACCAGGGCGCTACCAAAGTCACCCACAGGTTGGCCGTCCGTCTCATTGGAAGGCGTCCTCGAACGTTGCTGCTGGATCTGGCACAGGAAAACAAAACACGGGGAGCTAAGCGTTTAGTCTCGTGGCGAAGAGGTCGACCACCGGGGAGCCCCACTTCAGGGAGAGGGTTTTGACCACTTCTGGGTGTAGGGACCACTCGGGCCCTACCACTCGACCCTTCCAGTTGAGGCCGTCGGCCAGGACGTTCCTCTTCCCCGGAGAGAACCTGGCTGAAAAATGAATTTGTTCCACTTCAGCCCATTCTAGGAACTCCATCGTGAGATTGCACCGTTCCTTCGACTTCAGTCCTCCTTGCTCTTTCACGTAGGCCACCACCGTGGCGTTGTCGCACCCTGGATCCACGGAGCTTCCCCAGGGTGGATGGACGATCACTAGGCCCGCTCTTTGTACGATCCTCATGTCCAGCACGTATATGTGCAGGTTCGTCCCCTCGACTTCCCATCTACCTTTTGCCATTTTGTCGAGAAGATGAGCACCCCAGCTCTCCTTGGATACGTCAGTGAACAGGAGCATCTCCGGAGGGTAGGCAGAAAAGGGCATTCCCTTGAGGGTGTTCGTTCCGATTGCTACCACCCCAGGACTTCCTTCGTCTCTGGGGACACCAGGACTATCTAGTGCGGGGAGTCCTATCAGTCTTCGCCAGACCTTGGTTCTCCTGGGTTGGCCCGACAGGAAGGGCCAGAGTATCTGTTTTAGGGTGTCCAGTTTCTCCTCGGAGGGGAAGGACCTCGCCATCCGGGAGTCTAGAACCAACCCTAGGTAGGTCATCCTGGTGGAGGAAATCAGCCGGGATACTCAAGACGTTGTAGGACTGCAGGAGCTTCTCGTCTTGCTCCCTCAGTACTTCCTCTGGGACTGAAAGCAACAACCAGTCACCTAAGTACCGAGTCTGGCGGACGTCCTGTTCGTACGCCCAGCCTGAAACAGTTGAGAAGACCTTCGTGAAGCCCTGAGGACTGCCGACAGTCTGAAGCATAGGGTTTTGAACTGCCATGTTTAGGTACTCCATTTTTCCCTCAAGAACCTCCTGTTGGAGGGATGGACAGGGACCTGGAAGCAGACGGCTTCGAGGCCTATGGACCTCAGCAGTCCTCCTCCTTCAAGGTCGCTAGGACCGACTTCGGAGTGTCCATCTTGAAGCCGGTATTGTACACGAATTGTTGAGGGCTGAAAGGTCTCCAGAACCCTGTCGCCTTCTCCACCAGGAAGAGCCTGTTGTAGAACCCTGGACTCGGTTTTCGACTGGTTCTACTGCCCCTTTCGCCAGCATTGCCGATCCTTCTTCCTGCAATATTGCTACTCTCCAGGGGGCTCTGGATGCCAACCACTCCCCCTGTTGATCTGGGATCTGAGGTGGAGGTCCGCTAGGAAGGGAAGCTTGTACCCTTCCTTTAGTACTGCTACGGTCCCCGGATCCGTTCCGTGGTCCCGCCATGTTTGCCAATATCGTTTGAGGCATCCCCCCACCTGAGGCGCCAGCAGGAGTAGGGGGGCCTCCCCTCCTAACTCCTTCGAGAGCCGCGGCCTGAACGCCCTCTCCTGGAGTCTGAGTAAGAGGGTCTGAAGGTTAACTGAGGAGTCGAAGCTCCCTTACGGGGGGCAAGGCAAGGGAAAGATTACGTGTGCCAACTTCTACATCCGAAGGGTGGACGGAGCCGGAGAGGCACTGGGCAAAGGTGCGGGGCTCCCTCTCCATCGGCCACTGAGGCAGGTACTGGAGAGGCAATAGCCCCGTTCGACCCGCTCGGGGAAAAACCACTCTGCCTTCGTCACGGATGGGGCCGTCATGGGCATACCCCCTCCCGGGGAAATCCGTGGGGTTTAAGTACCCTGCCATGTCAGAGGCCCCTTCTGATGCTTGAATGGGGCTGGCCGGGACAATGGCACGGCTGGCCACCTCACGAATGGAGCCGCCGGAACGGAGGTATCCGTCATGGGTGTGTCAGCGGCCCCCTCCAATGCTTGGATGGAGCTGGCCGGGACGATGGAGCGGCTATCCCCATCACGGATGAAGCCACTGGGACGGAGGTACCCGTCATGGGTCTCCCCCCTCCCGGGGAGATCCGTGGGGTTTAAGTACCCTGCCATGTCAGCGGCCGCCTCCGATGCTTGGACGGGGCTGGCCGGGACGATGGCACGGCTGGCTCCATCACGGATGGAGCCGCAGGGACGGAGGTAGCCGTCGTGGGAGTGTCAGCGGCCACCTCCAATGCTTGGATGGGGCTGACTAGGACGATGGCACGGCTGGCTCTATCACGGATGGAGCCGCCGGAACGGAGGTAGCCATCATGGGTGAGTCAGCGGCCACCTCCAATGCTTGGATGGGCCTGGCCAGGACGATGGCACGGCTGGCTCCATCATGGATGGAGCCGCCAGGACGGAGGTAGCCGTCACGGGTGTGTCAGCAGCCACCTCCAATGCTTGGATGGGGCTGACCAGGACGATGGCACGGATGGAGCCGCCGGGGCGGAGGGAGCCATCATCGGTGTGTCAGTGGCTACCTCCAATGCTTGGATGGGGCTGGCCAGGACGATGGAGCGGCTATCTCCATCACGGATGAAGCCACTGGGACGGAGGTAGCCGCCATGGGTCTACCCCCTCCCGGGGAATCCGTGGGGTATGAGTACCCTGGCATACCAGCGGTTGACCACGAAGCCTGAATGGAGCAGTCGTGGTACCGGGTATGGATGCCATGCTGCCGGGTCGATCCAGCGGCTACCTCCGCTGGAAGGATGGAGCTCCTGCGGATATCCATGGAGCCACGGGCTCCCCGTGTTGGCTGGTTGGTTCCTCCGTTCAGGGCTGGCCAACGAAGGACCGGAGGCTGGGACAAGGCTGCCAGTCCGAAGGGGCGACTCTCTCCGCTGGGCGGGAGAAGTCGGAACCTTCGCGGGCTTATGCCTGTTGACCGAGACCTGGCTGCCGAAGTCTTGGAGGCTGGGACACGGCTGCCAGACCGAAGGGGCGACTCTCTGCTGGGCGGAAGGAGTCGGAACCCTCGCGGACTTACGCTGGTCTGGCAGAGCCTGCTGTAGGGTTGCCGGGGTTCACGTCGAAGGGCGGGCATCACCATCGAAACGGGGGCCTCCGTCCTGGGTCCACTGCGCTCGTGCCGAGCTAGGTGGCCTTTGGAGGTCAGGACTCGACTGCCAGACTGAAGGGGCGACTCTCTCCGCTGTGCGGATGGAGCCGGACCCTTCGCGGGCTTACGCCTGTCGACTGGAACCTGCCATGATGAGTCCCTCCGTCGGGTGCCGCTGCTGAGCTTCCTCAGTGCCCCGTCTTGGAAGGCTCTTTCTCGGCGACGTCCTCAGCTACAGAAGTGACTGAAAAACACGCCAAAGAGGCTGGAGAAGAATTAGGGACATTTTTCCCCCACATGGGGTCATCAGAGGAGATGTGGCCTGCTTGCACCAGGACTCCGTCTCCCAACACACTCCCGCCCCTCCCTCATGCCCCTCACTCGTCTGGAACGACGCCACAACCCCACTATCCTGAAGATCAGACTCTTGGGGAAGGGCCGCGGCCCTCTTCCCCACAACGGACTTACCTCGTCACCTAGTCTGGGTAGGGGAGGGTGGTAGGGAAGCTCTGTCAGACGAGACGCCCGGCGAAGCAAGAGGGGAAGGGGCGCTAGTCTTCTTAGGCGACCTCTTCGTCGCCTACTTCTTCTTGGTGCTATACCGCACCCACTCCGACTCCTGGGGAAGAGCAATGGGCACTTCCCCACAACTGACTTACCTCGTCCCCTACTCTGGGTAGGGGAAGATGGCTGTATAAAGAAGCTCCATTCGACGAGGCATCGGGAGAAGTAAGAGGAGAGGCTCGTCTTCCTATGAGACCTCTTGAACGCATTCTTCTTCTTGGTGCCGAAGCGCACCCACTGCACCACGTTCCAGGACTCGCACTCCGGACACGTGGCTGTAGGAGAACATAAGCTACCCCTACACGACGTAACACAGAGGATAAGGGTAGGAAGGATGATTTATTGGTAATTTGTTCTCTTCAGCTATCTATTTCCTTATTCCATTTCCTCACTGGGCTATTTTTCCTTATTGGAGCCCCTGGGCTTAAAGCATCTTGCTTTTCCAAAAAGGGCTGTAGCTAGGATAGTAATAATAATAATAATAATAATAATGGGTCCACGTGGGGACCGCGAAAGACACAAAAGGGGGGGTCGGGGACACAGGGTCGCACTGGGTAAGGAGAGAGCGTCGAGATGTTATCACGACGCGACCAGAGAACTTACTGGAGATAGAGACCTGAGCAAGCATGCTCTCTGACCTGGGGGATAGCCTCAGGGCATGTTCCACTCCACCTGAGGTTACCCCTCATAAAAAACGGGACTATAGGGTAAACTACTCAAAACTCTGGTCGGTTGGGAGGAGATCCCAGATACTCCTAAGAAAGTAGTTTGAGGTAAGTATTCTGTGTTGGAACAAATACAAATTATCTCCGAATTTGTCATTTGTTCCGTAACCGAAATACAAACCACCCTATTTACATGGGGTGACTTAACCCTTAGGTAGGGTGGTAAGTCCCAGCCGTTACTGGCTTTGGCTTTGCCCGAGGAGTCAGGATCCGAGTGTGTAGCACTCGAGATAAGGAGTCCCTGCACCTCGCAAGTTCCTTGCTCCGCAAGGAACGTGCGGCCTACATAAGCTAGTGTGTGAAGAAAAGAAGTGTGACTCGTCCTAGGAAGTTGACCTGAAGTCCTTTAGATGGAAACTTGTAGACTAGGACTTTCCCAATACCACCTCGTCAGGGTATGGGGACGTAACAGTATTAACCTTAATACTAGGAACACAAGGAAGCATGGTTTACCTGCAGTGGTTTGAGGTCAGCTATGCAGAGAACCCAGGATGCTGCTTTCCCCAAGAGAGGGGAGGATGAAGAAAAGGGTAAGGGCCAGACATACTTTTTCATTCATCCAGACTAAAACTGGGTAACAATGCCCTCAACCTTCTGCTACTTGTCCATTAAGGAGCCTGAGGTTAGACCAGCTGTTGTGCAGCCACCACAGGGCCGATAGAGAACGTATCGAGCCTCCTGTGGGTCACGTCCTGCAGGTAGTGGGCTGTGAAGGTCGTTTGACGCTTCCAGACCCCAGCTTGTAGAACCTGCGTCACTGAGAAGTTTTTCTTGAATGCCAGGGACGTAGCGATGCCTCTGACATCGTATGCTCTCGGGCGACGTGACGAAGGAGGGTCTGGATTCAGGGAATGGTGGATGACCCTGCGAATCCAAGCTGAGATGGTGTTCTTAGTGACCCTCCTCTTCGTCCTTCCTGTGCTCATAAACATGGCTTGCACTCGAGGACGAACTGCAGCTGTTCTCTTAAGATAGAGCCTCAGACTCCTTACTGGGCACAGTAGGAGATGGTATGGGTCATCTGTTACAGAACGGAGACTCGAAATCCTGAAGGAGTCGAACCGTGGGTCCGGAACTCCAGGATTCTGAGTCTTAGCAACAAGCTCAGGGACGAACCCGAACGTTACCTCCCCCCATCCCCTTGAATGGGCGACGTCGTACGAGAGACCATGAAGTTCACTGACTCGCTTGGCTGAGGCCAGAGCGAGCAGGAACACCGCCTTCCAAATCAGGTGACGATCAGAAGCCTGGCGTAATGGTTCGAACGGAGGTCTCTTAAGAGACCTGAGGACACGAACCACGTTCCATGGTGGAGGTCTCACTTCCGACTGAGGGCAGGTAAGCTCGTAGCTTCGTATGAGTAGAGAAAGTTCCAGCGAGGAGGAAATGTCCATTCCTTTCAGCCTGAAGGCCAGGCTTAAGGCTGAGCGATAGCCTTTCACCGCCGAGACCGAAAGGCGCATTTCTTCCCGCAAATATACCAAAAACTCCGCTATTGCTGGAATAGTGGCATCGAGGGGAGAGATACCCCTTCCACGACATCAACCACAGAAGACTCTCCACTTCGCCTGGTAGACCCTTGCAGATGACTTTCGCAGGTGTCGAGACATCCTCTCCGCAACTTGTTGCGAAAAGCCTTTCTCTGTGGGGAGATGCTGGATAGTCTCCAGGCGTGAAGCCGAAGCGATGCTACGGCTTTGTGGAAGATGTTGCAGTGTGGTTGCTTGAGTAGCTCGTGTCGTGGAGGAAGCTCTCTTGGGAGTTTCGTCAGGAGCTGCAGAAGGTCAGGGAACCACTCTGCATGATGCCATAGCGCAGTTATTAGGGTCATTGACAGGTTGACCGATAGTCTGGTCTTGTTGAGCACCCTTCTCATCAGACAGAATGGTGGGAAGGCTTAAACGTCGATGTTGTCCCACCGTTGTTGGAAGGCATCTTGCCAGAGTGCCTTGGGGTCCGGGACTGGGGAACAGTATGGCGGAAGCTTGAAGTTCAAGGCAGTCGCAAACAGGTCCACTGTTGGGGAACCCCACAAAGTCAGGACTTTGCTGGCTACTAGAGGATCCAAAGACCACTCGGTACTCACTATCTGCGATGCTCTGCTCAGACTGTCGGCGAGCACATTCCCCTTGCCCGGAATGAAGCGAGCCGATAGTGGAATCGAGTGGACTTCGGTCCATCTCAGTACCTCTACTGCAAGATGGGATAGCTGTTGTGAAAAGGTACCTCCCTGCTTGTTGATGTAAGCCACCACCGTGGTTTGTTGCTCATCACCACCACAGAGTGACCCGCCAGGATCCGTTGGAACTGTTGAAGTGCTAGATATACGGCCTTCATTTCTAGTAGATTTATATGGAGGCACTTTTCTGATTCTGACCATAGGCCTGAGATCCTGTGGTTCAGAACGTGGGGCCCCCACCCTTCTTTTGAAGCGTCCGAGAACAGCATCGAATCCGGGGGAGGACGAGAAGATCCACTCCCTTTCGAAGGTTTGCGTCCGTCACCCACCATTGAAGGTCCGTCCGTTCCGCAGGACCCATAGGGACCAGAATTTCCGGGGAATCGTGGCCTTGATTCCACCGGGACTTGAGCCGCCATTGCAGGGATCTCATCCTGAGGCGGCCGTTTGGAACCAGACGGGCTAAGGAGGAAAAGTGACCTAGGAGACGTAACCACGATTGGGCTGGAAGCTCTTCTCGTCTGAGGAAAGGATCTGCGACCCTCCTCATCCTTGCTATCCTGTCATCTGATGGAAAGGCTTTGTGGAGATTGGTGTCCAATATCATGTCTAGATATACCCCTTTACCGATCCCATGGCATAGGAGCTCAACGACATTGGATTCGCTGTCAGGGGAGGAAGAGATGTTATGAACGGGACACGATATCCTAGACTGATCATGGAGATCGTCCAGGAATCGGCCCCGAGTTGCTGCCACCTTAATGCGCAACTTTGTAGGCATCCCCCCACTGGTGGACATGCAGGGGGATTGCCAATCCTAGCGTTTGCGGCCTCGGCAGCTCCCTCTAGGATTCTTGCCTCCCCTGGAGGACTTTCCGCCCTTCTTGTCTTTGACAGGAAAGGGCTGCTGTTTGGACACCTTCGTCTTTGCTGCCGGTGCCGGTTTCGTCGACTTGGACTGGCGAGGTTGTTGGGGTGCTGGAGGTTTGTAGGGCTTTGATGTAAGAGCCCTTTGGAGGATAGAATCGTGGTTCGATTTCCTCCACCTCTCAGCTGCCTGTTCCACATCCTTGGGCTCAAACAGGCTCTTTCCTAGGATGGAAGAGTGTCTGAGCTTGCAGACATCCACAGCTGGGACCTACGCGTGGAACCTCTCGTTCACCGCATCACGTCGTTTCAAGATCGAGTTTGCCCACAAGTTCGAAACTTGGTGGGCAAGAAACTCGATGGTACGTGTGCCTGAGAGGAGGAAGGTCTCCAGGGCCTTCCTAGTGCTTTCCTTGGACAGATCCTCGGAACGCAGCAGGATGCCCAGAGACCCTAGCCAGACATCCAGCCATGAAGTGGCCTGCATGGCACACTTTGCGACCTTCTCCTGACTCAGGATCTCCGTTGCCGAGAATGTCAGCTGCCGGTTGGAGAGTCTCTCAAGAGAGACTCCCCTGTTAAGCTCTTCCACGGAGTGGTGGAGCGGGAGAGCTAAACAAGGCTCCTCCATGATCTCAAAGTACCTCCTCTGTTGGACACGAGGAGGTGGGAGGAGCTTGTTACCAGCAGAGGAACGGCTGGAGGAGGCGAGTTCCGAAAGCTGGCCCTCAACCTTATCTCTGGCACTCTTCACCCCTTGGGACCAAGGCAGAGCCGCACTGGCCTTTGAGGGTTTTTGAGTGCCATAGACTTGGTCCAGGACCGTATCCTTGCCTTCACGAGGGGCGGTTTCGGGGTCCTTGAACTTGTTGAGATGCCTCATCAAAGTCAGGACTTGCCAGAAGGCGTGCTCTGAATCATGCTGCTTTCCTCCTGGTGAATTGGCAGCAAAGTCTCCTGTCCCCAACTGCTCTACTTGGGGGGACACGTGGACGTTCTCCTGGGGTCTCGCTAGCTCTGGTCAAATCTTTGAAGAAGACTTCGGGACGGTCTTCGTTCGAGTCCTTCGGTTCCCTTCTAGGAGGGATGCAGGACTCCAGTAAAGAAGTCTGAGGGCTCTTCTCCGCCCCAGCACGCGACGATTCTCCTACTCGTGGTGGGGTCTCTCCCATTGGTGCGGTGGGAGAAGGTCTCACCTCGGTAGATTCTCCTGAGGACGGAAAAGCTTCGTCCACAGGAGAAGGAGAGAATGTCTGAAGGGGGGAAGGAGCCTTCCTTACGAACTTCTTAGGAGCCAGTTTGACCCTAGGACAAGTCACCACGAACTCTACTCCTCTCTTCCTCCTCAGTGGGGTTGTTGGTTTGAGACCCAAATCAGCGAAGGCAGGCTTAACAGCCTGGACGACAGTCCTGATAAGGGACCCAAACCATGGCTGACGACTGACAGACGCAGTGTCAGAGACTCCCACTGGAGGGAAGGGGATCGGGCGATCCTTTGGAGTAGACACCATAGAGCCTGCCCGAAAGGAAGAAGAAGATTGGTGCCTAGACCTCTCTGAAGACTTCCCCTCCTCCTGCAAGCGCGCTGCTCTGTGCTTGCGGAGCGGGGATCGTGAAGATGTTGACCTGGTTGTACGCGCTCCTGAAGACTCGCTCGGCTGCTCGCACTGCAAAACCCGTCGGGAATTGCGCTTGGGGTCACGCTGGTGCTCGCGTGATGGACAAATCGCAGGTTCGCACGCGAGCGAGCGGGCGAGGGGGCGCGCGGCCGTAAGGGCGAGCGTTGGCGGTCGGGCGAATGACGGCGCGCAGGCAAGCAGCGGCGCGTTGGCGAGCGATGGCGCACAGGCGAGTGATGGCGCGTAGGGCGAGAAGGTGAGCGATCGCGCTCAGGAGAGATAGCGCGTGGGCGCGTAGGTGACCTTCGGCAAGCAGGATCACGGGCGCACTGAAGAGTGCTTGTGTGCAGGCGATAGATCGCACGGGCGCGCGGTCTGGAGCAGGCGGCTGGGGCGCAGGGCCAGCAGGTGTAGATGCGCGTACCGGAGGCTGCTTGTGGGCGCGTGCAGGAGACTTTTCGTGAGCGTGTGGGCGTGTAGTGTCTCGTCCAACTCTGGAAGTGCTCAAAGGTGAATGCGCACGATGGCGCGCAGGCGGGGCTGACGCGTGGGCGAGTTCCGAGGGCGCGCAGGTGATCGCGGGCGAGAAGAAGAAGGAAGAGTCTTCTTGCCTACGCCCAGATCTGGGGATCGTGGGCGCGCGGGCGAACGATGGCGTGCAGGAGAAGATTGCTGGCGAGCTGGAGATCGTGGGCACGCAGGAGATCGTGGGCGCGCCTGGTGCATGTCAGGAACAGGGCGTGCAGATGTGCGCTGGCGAGTAGGAGATCGCTGGTGCACAGGAGATCGCTGGCGAGTAGGCGAGCGCTTGCGAGCAGGAGAGTGCTGGCGAACAAGAGCACGGTGACGAGCAGGAGAGCGCTGACGAGTTGACTCTGTCTCTGCTGCAGGAGATCGTTAGCGCGTAGGAAGGTTCTCAGCAACAGCAGGAGAACGTGGGCGCGCAGGTGAAACCTGGCGCTGAAGGGACTTGCTCACATTGTGAGACAAGCCCTTCTGCCCCGAAGGGACTGGAGGCTGTTGGAAAACGGGGTGCGTGGGCCCCCACAGCGCGTCAGCTTCCAGGAACGAAGAAGGAAGATCCACAGGTCTGGCAGGCGTTGGAGATCGCGAACGATCTGCAGAGAGGAACAGAGATGCAGCTGCAACGGTCGACTCACGTTGAGGAGGAACCTCTGCGGGGGACGTCGAGGGCGAAGAACCGAAGAGGCGCCTCCTAACTCCCTTGTAGGAAGAAGGAAGATCTCTACGGCGGAGAGGAGGGCGAGCCTTGCGGCGAAGACGACCTCTAGGAACAGGTACACCATCGTCGGTCCTCCGAAGAGGAGTCTCTGTCAGTGAACTCCCCCGAGAAGGAGAATCACCCGCAGGAGAGACCGTTGGACTCAGCTCCTCCCTCGAAGGATGTTCGGAGGGGGGAACTGAGCCTTCAGCCACATCAGCAACCAAGGCAGGGGTTTGACCCGACCTGTCGGAAGCCTCTGCCACAACAACGTCGACGATAGACAGAGGATCTACCTCCGCTATCACCGGCGACTGCTTGACAGCTGCTCCCAACTGGATCAAGTCAAACAGGGCTTCCCTGGAGGGCGAACCCTTAAGCCCCAAGGAAGCCCAAAGCTGTAATAAATCATCATTAGACTCAGAGTTATTAACATCCTCCCCTGGAGGAGGAGGAGGAGCTGCCTCGCTATGGAAGGCAACTCCCTCTCCCGAACCCCGAGGTTGGTCAACAAAAGAATGGCCTACGCTACCACTCGCCGGCCTCTGGCCTCTCACGAGAGGCCGATCGAGTGGGAGCTTCGGAGGAGGTTCGGGCAGCGGAAGAAGAGTCCTTGGAACCTTCCTTCTTCAAGGCAACCCTTGAAGGAGAAAGATCCCGCTTAGACTTCTTCTTCCGTCGCCAGGAAAACCTCTCCCACTGGGAGGTAGACCACTCCCTGCACTCACTGCAAACTTTGTCTCTATCACACCGTTGACCTCTGCAGTACGGACACAAGGTGTGAGGGTCCGTCTCGACCACCGACATAAAAGTCCCACAAGGGCGGTCGGGTAAGCCAGGGCACTTCCGCATGATAGAGGTAGAGGCCAACTTCCGAACACACACTGAGAGAAAAAGCAAAAAAGATTAAGGATGTCACTATGCGAGGGTGAGGTAGACACGTCTGACCGTCACCCGAGCCAAAAGCAAAGTGAATCAGTTCACCGGTGTGTGAGGGGGAGGGGTAGCTAGCTACCCCTCCCCTACCCCCTCGCTAACTAGTGAGGGGGTAGTTAACCCTCGTTAAAAATCTAATGGCTCGTCATTCAGCTACGCCGAAAGTAATACCCCATGTAAATAGCGTGGTTTGTATTTCGGTTACGGAACAAACCAACTTTCTTTAGGTTCAAGTTGTGGCCGTCATGTAGTGACGGTACGACTGCGAACATTTATGAACCCCATAAAAGGCACAAGATAATTATATTAATACAGGTTTACATATACAGAAGGTCCCCAACTTACAAACATTCAGAGATACAAACACAAATCCAACTGAAAATAACAAAGATAAGATAAAGAAATATTTTAACAAAACTATTATATCATTTAATACAGTAAGCAAAACAACATTTGTAATAACCAGATATTTATTTCCTATGAAACCCAACTATTTATTGACTTTTATAGCTGGATATCATAGGCATGGGATTCAGATTTGGCTTAACCTAGGCCAAAATTTAACAAAATTTGACTTACAAACAGCTTCTTGGAACCTATTATGCTTTCAAGTTAAGGACCTTCTGAAAACCTACCACGCATTCGCGGCTTTACCCAAAAAAACTGCATAACTTTCTATGCATTAAATTTAATCAGGTTTTTACACACACCACACGTATATGCACACTTATTCAATTGATCAAGAAATAGAAAGCAAAAAACTACAACTACCAAAATTTCAGATGTAGCAAGAGTACATATGTACTGCTTGTGGCCGAAGTCAAAAGTGTTAGCCTTTTTTAATGACTGATAAGTTGGCAAGGCTTTTACCCACCACCTGGAGGTAGTTATAACCACAGTACAGTACGTACTTAAATTTTAGCAGTAGTCCAGCTTCGCTGAAGTTATACTCCTGTTATAGGACAATGATTTGCATTCGTGTAGGAGCAAACTGGATACCATATATGTTGATAGGAAGCAGCGACATAGCTAAGGGAGGATGGGGGGGGGGTTTAAAATGCCCCTGGCCTTCCAAGAGATAGGGATCCAAACCAGGGTCAGAAAAAAAAGTAAGTATACATTTAAAATGATCACCAACTTACAAGAGTAAGGGGTAGGGGGGGGGGAGGGGCGTTACTAACTCAGCTCCCAGGGCCACCAAATCTATAGCTACATCCCTGATAGGAAGTGAATGAGATAATCTTAATCTTTAAACACCCTCAAAAGGATATTGGGAATTAAATGACAGGCTAGGATTAGATATGAGACTATGGGAGAGATTACTCAAGTGTCATACGTGGATGAGATCATGATGAGGGGTAGATGGAGATGGTTTGGGTATACTCTTCGCACTCCCAAGAGAGATTAGTTCACCAAATGTTCAGCTGGGATCCACAAGGAACTAGAAGAGCTGGAAGACCCAGGCCTACATGGCAGTGGACTATGAAGCATACAGTAGGAGATGATGAATGGAGAAGTATTGAATTGAAAGCTCAAGATAGAGACGACTGTCAAAATCTAACCAAAGACCTTTTCGTCAATAGACGTAGGGGGAGATGATGATAAAACTACTAGATGTTGTGATAGATACCTGCAGACTCTGAGTGCACGAACCATCATTAAGGTCTAAGAAGGTAAACTCTTTGTGTCGTCTAATGGCCTTCACCCAACCCTGAAATAAATGAATAATTTATTTATGATAGACATAAAATAAAGTCCATTAATCAGATTTCTAATCTAAAATACAAAAAAAATACTAAAAAGCTATAAATTGCCTTATTTTATCATAAAAACTAAAATAAATTTTACAATTCTAATATCTGCACTAAATACTTTCCCACTTTACAAATTTGTCAGCTATCAAATAATTTCAAAGTCCAACTTGTTCAACTGATAATTCAATACAGTACAGGGTACAGCAAAGTCATATAACTACAGTACTATTTTTTCCTATTGGAGCCCTTGGGCTCATAGATTCTTGCTTTTCCAACTAGGGTTATAGCTTAGCATGTAATAATAATAATATTCTTGATGCTAGTATTTCTTGACCTTAAAAATAAAACAACTCACTTGCCCCCTTCTCTAAAACAACGGATACCCTGCAATGCCCGACGCTAGTCACCATAAGGATCATATGATCGAGACTGTTTATAGTGTATAACTATCTCAGTATCTTGAATTGAAAGATAAAGTCAATAACCCTGAACCATTCAAAGTGGGAATGTGGATGGCAGATTCTAAGAATTTCTGGCAAGTACTGATATAAGTAATTTTCTTATACAATATTAATTTCTAAAAAAAAAATATAAAAATTTTTATTATAAGTTTGTAAAATTTAATAAATATGATCCTGAAGGTTTTTAAAGTGACCTAGCAAAAGGGCTAGAATCTGTACTCATAACTACTCATACTGAGTGAATACAATAAAGAATAATGAATAGTTTGCACATATTAGTTAGCCTTGACTTAATCTACACAAACCTAATGTCTGATTATAATTATAAAAAGAATAGTATTTTGGGCAATTATGGGATATGTCCCAACGTTCTACAAACTTTCGATGTTACTGAAGTCCAAATATGTCTGTATTTCAATCTTGCGCCACAAGGTGAGAGGCGAAGGAAGAGCCAGCATTCAGAATTTTTTTAAAAGCAAGCAGGAGGCCGTACTTGGAGGCAATTCTTCATATGTGTGAGATGGCCATGGCTTTATCAACATAAATGTTATTACGATAGGTTCCCTACCTAACCTTTGGAAAGAATGTATATAGCTGGGTCTGTATATAATTTAGGACTGAAAATGTCTTAATTTTAAAAGAACGAAGCTCTAACTATCGGGAATTTTGAAAGCCCTGCTGGAGTTACCCATGGCAGGTGTGCAGAAGTTATAAAATATTGGCAAGGTAACGCAAAATCATAAAATTTCGTAAAATGTTATTTTCATTATAAAATAAATTTTTGAACATACTTACCTGGTAATTATGTATATAGCTTACGTCCCTGACGTCACAACACAAAAATTAAATAAACTTGCGCCAATCGCCGATTGGATAGCCAGGTGTACCACCGTGCGCCCCTAGCGAGGTATCTAGAAACCATCCCATGGATATCCATATTTTCCATGCCTCTAGTCTCTAGAGGGGAAGAGGGGGGGATATTTAATTATACATAACTACCAGGTAAGTATGTTCAAAAATTTATTTTATAATGAAAATAACACTATTAAACACAAGACTTACCTGGTAGTTATGTATATAGCTGATTAACACCTTTGGTGAAGGGTTAGAGACAGCCAATATAGATGGAATCTTACTTAAGCGTTAATAAATAAACTTAAGGGTTCGTACCTGATAAGGAAGTTGACTTCAATGAATCTTTCATTATGTCCACTTTCCTTATGAGATCCAGCGATCCACCCAGGGGGCTGAAGACCTCTAGAAGTTGTCAAAACGGTCTAAAAACCTCTATGTGACAGTACCTCTTCCAAAAACCTTGTTCCAGGGCACTCTCAAGGAACAAATAGAACATCTGACTAAAATCAATGATTGTGGGCGACTATCGCAATCGCCACAACAACCATAAAAATATAAGAGTTCCAAGAGAAGAAAAAGGTATTAGGATACGGGAACTTAGTGGAGGATTCCTCCCCCACTACTGCACTCGCTGTTACGAGTGGTCCCAGAGAGTATCCGTCTTCATAAAGAGTCTGGACATGATTCAAAAAGTTTGAAGTGAACACAGATTTACTCTTCCAAAAGGATGTGTCCAAAAAGCTCTGTCACAATCTATTTTGCTTGAAGGCCACTGAAGTTGTTACAGCACTAACTTCATGCGTCTTGACCTTCTAAATAAATTAGAGATAAGTCTCACTGTAAATCGCACGAGCCTCTCCTATAAGAGTCTGATGAAAAATGAAAGGACCTTCTTGACATCTGTAACAAGGGCTACTTAAATGAGCCCCAAAGAGCTTCGACTTGCTCGTAACTCTTTCATTCTGCCCAGAAAGAACTACAGGGTTCTTACTGGACACAGGACTCCCTCCAACCCTTCTCCAACCTTATCCGACAGAGTCGCAAACTCAACAGCCTTGAATTAAGGTTGAAAAGGGTGGTTATTCTCGGTGAGAAAGCCTAACTGCAATGAACAGATAGCTTTGTTATCTTGAAAGTCAACGTTTTACAAAACGCATGAATCCACTGATACTTATAGTTGCCGTGGAACTAATAAAACAAGAATCATCGTGAGGTCCTAAAAATGAAGAATGCAAGTGGACAAGTTTGTCACTCATAATGAACTTCAGGATTATATCCAGACTCCAAACTGGCGAGTCATTGTTAACTAGATGTTTCAAACAATTTGAGAAGTTCCTGTAGGACTTTATCAAACGAAAGGCAAGATACTGTGCCTGACTACAGTCGTAAACACACTCCTGCATCCTTTGATGAAAGAAGATGCACAATTGCGCTTCCTTCGAAGTGACAACAGGAAAACAGCAACTAAGCTGTAGAGATACTGGAAGAGAAAACAGGGTTGATTCTGAATCATTCTCTAAAACCTTCTATATGGATTGATAAATCCTGGAGGTAGAAGTCTTTAAAGCTCCTATAAAAAGTACCTTTCTAAGGAAGGAGTCTGAGAAAAATTACTCTAAAAGGAAGACTCCTAGGAGAGTCCACTATCCACTCCAGAATCTCTGTGAAAAATTCTATATAAGGACGACTTAAAGTCACCACAGATTCTTGCAGACTTCTTGATGGAGGGTCCATTCTCCAGCTGAGATAGTCTGCCAAACTTCTTTTCCCCCTGAATGAACCTTACAGAAGCATACATTCTTCTCCTTGCCCAGAGAAAAGACTCCTTGCTGTCCCGTAAAGAGACTCGAGTGAATTCCGCCCTGCTTGGTAAAGAAAACTAATGCTGTTGTAAATCGGCATTGACTTGCCAACAGTCTAGTGTTGCTTCCACCTCGAAATCGAGGTAACGGAACACAACAAAAGGCCTAAGGCCCTTGTTCCAAAAGGGGGGGGACCTCCTGGAGGACGCCTGATTCTTGGTTGGAACCTACTGGCATAGACTGGATCGTTCCACCACTGAAGGCATCTTATGGCATCCAAAAAAGATGCATAAGGACTCAAGATCTTCTCCTTGTCCCAAAATGATTGAGGATGTAAAGGAGCAGACAAAGAAATATCACAAAAGGATAAAAACTTCTAGCTTCCGAATGGCCGGGAAACGAGCCCCGGTCCAAAAATGATATTTTGATTATAAAATAAATTTTTGAATATACTTACCCGGTGAATATATAATAGCTGACGTCTCCGACGGCTCGACAGATTCCAAAAACTCGCGAGCGATCGCCGTGAAGGTTGCGGGTGTGCCCACCAGCGCCGACTATCGGCCAGATACCGCATATACTTGTAAACATCTCCAGTTCTTCTCAGTCCCCTAGGTCTCTATCGGGGAGGAAGGGAGGGCCTTTAATTTATATATTCACCGGGTAAGTATATTCAAAAATTTATTTTATAATCAAAATATCATTTTTAAATATTAAACTTAGCCGGTGAATATATAATAGCTGATTCACACCCATGGTGGTGGGTAGAGACCAGTATTAATACAATAAAGGCGTATATGCTCAAGAGTTTTTGACAATTATTCAAAAAACAGACTTAAGTATAGGTACCTGGTAAGGAAGCAGACTCTGATTATTACTCTGCCTCATTAGTCCGCTTTCCTTACGAAGCCCAGCCATCCTCTCAGGATGCTGAAAGACTCCCAGGAGCTGTTATATCCAGGGCGAACACCCTTATAACAGGACCTCATCAATACCCTTAATCTGGGCGCTCTCAAGAAACAACATTTGACCACCCGTCAAATCAAAAAGGATGCGAAAGACTTCCTAGTCTTCCGTACAACCCAAGACAAGATTAAAAACATTTCAAGAGAAGATATAAAGGATATTGGGATTAAGGGAATGTAGTGGTAGAACCCTCACCCACTACTGCACTCGCTGCAACGAATGGACCCAGGGTGTAGCAGTCCTCATAAAGAGTCTGGACGTCTTTTAAGTAAATTGAAGCGAACACCGACTTGCTCCTCCAAAAGGTCGCGTCCATAATACTTCGAAGAGACCTGTTTTGCTTAAAGGCACCGAAGTCGCTATCGCTCTCACTTCGTGCGTCTTGACCTTAAGCAAACAACGATCTTTCTCATTTAAATGAGAATGTGCCTCCCGGATTAAAAGTCTAATAAAGTACGATAACGCATTTTTAGACATGGGCAATGAGGGCTTCTTAACGGAGCACCATAAGGCCTCAGAACCACCTCGTAATGGTTTAGTTCGAGCTAAGTAAAACTTAAGAGCTCTAACGGGGCACAGCACTCTTTCAACTTTGTTACCTACGATTTCTGACAGACTAGGTATTTCAAAAGATTTAGGCAAAGGACGAGAAGGCAGTTCGTTCTTGGCCAAAAAACCAAGTTGAAGCGAACATGTAGCTTTATTTGTAGAGAAGCCGATGTTCTTACTAAAAGTATGGATCTCACTGACCCTTTTAGCCGAAGCCAAGCACACCAAAAAAAAGCGTCTTGAGGGTGAGATCCTTCAGGGAGGCTTAATGCAATGGCTCAAACCTGTCTGATATTAGGAACCTTAGGACCACGTCTAAGTTCCAAGCGGGAGTTGACATACGACGCTCCTTAGAGGTCTCGAAGGACTTAAGGAGATCTTGGAGATCCTTGTTATTTGACAGATCCAAGCCTCTATGTCTGAAAACAGACGCCAACATGCTCCTGTAGCCTTTAATAGTGGGAGCAGAGAGGGAGCGAACATTTCTCAGATGCAGGAGAAAGTCCGCAATTTGGGCTACAGAGGTACTGGAAGAGGAAATAGAGGAGGACTTGCACCAGTCTCTAAATACCTCCCATTTCGAC
Source organism: Palaemon carinicauda (assembly GCF_036898095.1). Taxonomy (NCBI): domain Eukaryota; kingdom Metazoa; phylum Arthropoda; class Malacostraca; order Decapoda; family Palaemonidae; genus Palaemon; species Palaemon carinicauda. The sequence continues at coordinate 109,172,640 of NC_090725.1, read as the reverse complement.
TGATAGATCCTGATGGTAGAGGATCTTCTAGCCCTCGCGATCGCTCTAGCTGCCTCCTTCGAAAACCCTCGAGCACAAGAGAGTCTTTCGATAGACTGAAGGCAGTTAGACGAAGCGTGGGGAGGCTTTGATAAAATCTCTTTACGTGAGGCTGTCGCAAGAGATCCATCCGTAACGGCAGACTTCTTGGAACATCTACCAGCCATAGAAGTACCTCTGTAAACCACTCTCTCGCGGGCCAGAGTGGAGCAACCAATGTCAACCTGGTCCCTTCGTGAGAGGTGAACTTCTGCAGCACCTTGTTTAGGATCTTGAAAGGTGGAAAGGCATAAACGTCCAGGTGAGACCAGTCCAGCAGGAAAGCGTCTATGTGGGCTGCCTCTGGATCTGGAACTGGAAAGCAGTAAGTCGAGAGCCTCTTTGTCAGTGAAGTCGCAAAAAGATCTATGGTGGGTTGACCCCATGTCATCCATAGCTTCTCGCACACAGTCTTATGCAACGTCCACTCCATGGAGATGACTTGTCCTCTTCTGCTAAGGCAGTCCGCCAAGACATTCATTTTTCCTTGCACAAATCTCGCCAAAGGAGAGATGTTATTTGCCTTAAATGGAGTTCCTTCTGATCCGTGGATCAAAGACCCGAGCATTCCAGACTGTCCAGTGGAGCTCCCTAACCCAAAACCGAAGCATCTGAATACAACACATGGGTTGGGTTCTTGATCGCAAGAGAAAGACCTTCTCGAAGTCTGATGTTGCTGTCCCACCAAGTCAGACATGTCTAGACTGGGTTGGAGATTGGGAAAGAGATACTCTCTAAGCCCTTCTCCTTGTTCCAATGGTTTAGGTGAAATTGGAGAGGGCATAGGTTGAGTCTCCTCAGAGAGATAAACTACTCCAGCGATGAAAGAGTTCCCACGAGACTAGTTCAAACTCTTACAGAGCAACTGTTTTCCTCTTGCAAGTGAAGGACTTTTTACAGAGCTTGTTCCATTCTTGTGGGAGACGAAAAGGCCCGAAAAATCAGACACTGTATCTCCATTCCCAAATAAAGAATAGTCTGGGATGGGGTACTGTAAGTTACGACGTCTCTACGTTCACTATGAGACCTAGCTCCTTGGTTAGGTCTAATATCCATTAGAGGCTCTCCAGACAGTGATATAATGACGACGCCCTGATTAGCCAGTCGTCAAAATAAAGGGAGGCTCTGAATCCTCAAAAAATGTAGAAAGCTTGCTACATTTTGCAAGGGCCTTGTAAAAACAAGAGGAGCAGGAATGAGGCCGAAGTACAGTGCTCGACATTGGTACATTACTTTCCCGTCCACAAACCTCAGATGTTGTTGAAAGTTTGGATGAATCGGGATGTGGAAGTATGCATCCTGAAGGTCGAGAGAGACCATCCAGTCGCCTTCCCTTACTGCTGCCAAGACAGATTTGGTAGTCTTCATCGTGAAGTTCGTCTTGACAATGAACACATTGAGCGCACTTACATCTTAAGTACTCCTGCAGTGAACGTGGCTGCCAGATCATTGGAGCCATCCCTGATAGCCTTGTTCCTGCAGTGAATGTGGCTGTCAGATCATTGGAGCCATCCCTGATAGCCCTGTTCATGCATGACATAATTGTACAGCAAAACATTGACAGCTGGAGAGACCTTCTGACTTAAGGCTCCCAGGGACCAACCAACAAATAAAAACTTCAAACGCTCGAAAAAACTCCTAACAGGAGATGGTCTAGCTCTGAAGCCGACCATAAAATCTTGGAGCGTCTCATGGCCAGGCGACGGGGAGAGTCTATGAGGCTTGAGAAGTCTCCCTGGGCAGAGGCAGGAACTCCCAAGCCGAGAACTTCTCCCGTGTCATACCAGACGCTCGCTCTAGAAGCCAGTTTAAAAGGAGGGAAAGCAAAGGCTGTCTCCCCCAAACTCCTCCTGGTGATCAACCAGTCGCCTAGGAAACGTAAAGCTCTCTTAGAAGAGCGAGAGAGCACTAGCTTAGAAAACGACGGCTTCGAAGTAGCTAGGCCTAGCGTAAACTCTGACGAAGGCGAACGAGGAGCAGCAGTTACAAAATGGACCGGAAAAAGATCCTTAAAAATCAGCATGATTTTTTTAAAGTCCATAGAGGTCTGAGCAGCTTTAGGCTCCTCTCCGTCTGACAAAGTCCCCAAAGGAATATCAGTAGGAGGAGGATCAGCAACTTCCTCATCTGAAGGAACCTCGTCCGACAATTGTCTAGTCTCATGAAAAGGAGAGACCTGCCGCGGCGGCAATGCTTGACAGGCAATGTCAACAAGCAAAGGAGCAGCAGTAGCAGTAGAGGAAGCGACGTCAGGTCGCTGCTGAAAGGACTGAAAACCTTGTGACTGTCCAACAACAACAACAGGAGTTGATGGACGCTCGATGTCACGTCGGAACTGCATTGACTGCCTAGACTGAGCAGTCAAAACAACCTTCGACTGCGGTGATTGACGCTCAACGTCAAGTCGAGGCAACTGAGCTGGTTGGCAAACGTCCTGAACGTCAACACGAGACTGCGGCAGCGGCTGAACGTCAACACGAGACTGCGGCAGCGGCTGAAAGTCAACACGAGACTGCGGCAGCGGCTGAAAGTCAACACGAGACTGCAGCGAGGGAGGATCCATGTCACGTGACTGACGTGAAAAACTCCTGACATCACGTTTCAAAGTACAAGAAAACGTCAGCACTAACGTCAAACGGACGAGTAAATGCTCGTTTGGGCGGCTGACGGCCAGAGTCTCGTTTAGCGTAACGGCGACTCGAAAGCGAAGGTTCATCGTGAACCTGCTCAATGTCATACTTCTCCATAAGGGAGGCAAGCTTAGTCTGCATGTCCTGCAGGACAACCCATTTAGGATCAACGGGAGTCGGAACGGGCCGAGACGACGGTAACGTCTGTGTTGGCAAAACATTGCCTTTACCGCGACCCTCGGACCCCGTGTTACGCTTGCGTTTAATAGCCGAACAGTCTTCCGACGACTGCAAAGGGTCAGAGCTGTCCCCATGGCTACAGCCAGGACGCTGGACCTGTCCTGAAGGGACTGACTTTCGCTTAAAGGGTCTAGAAACCTTGCGCCAAGGTTTCTTTTGCGAAAAGTCTTCGGATGACGAGGAAAACACAGTCTCACCCGTCTTATGGTAAGGGCGATCTTGACGAGAAACATCCGATACCAAAGAGGGAACGTCTGTACGTTGGTTAAAGCCTCTCGTCCCCTTAAGTCCTACGACATTACTCCTCCCTGGTGCATGGGAGCCTGAAAGAGGTCTCGGACTAGGGGAGCGACAAGCACGAACAAACGAACCCTCCGCAACACAGCACATGTTTTCTTGCACTCACTTCACTGATATCGTATTTTTCAATAATTTCACATTAGGCATGAATAAAACTGATATCTACCTGAAGCACGCAATTCTCCCTTACATCAAAAGGTTATAATTGCGAAATGAGTCGTATAAAGTAAGCACATTAGTACAAAATGAAACACACATGCAAAAATCAAAAAACATATACATATATATCGAATAAAACGGAAATATATAAAGTTAAAAAGGATCAGTGACTGGGGAGGAGACTAAACTCTAGTTCACTAAAGACTACGTTTTCAATCTCTCACCGTACAGTGCCTTGGGACGAGAATAAAAACTAAAAACGTTTTATCCTCTCTCCCCGTACAGAGACTTGGGACGAGAGTAAAAAACTGAATCGAGAACAACGTTACTCGCTCCCAAACTCCTTACTTGGGACGAGAATAAAGATCGGATCGTTTTCTCTTCCTCTCTCTCTCTCCGTCTCTCTCTCTCTCTCTCTTGATTTCACACAGAAGAGAAAAACCCACTCACCCTTCGTCAATAAACAGGTTATTTGACCAAAGGAAAAAACTGAAAGGACTAAGAAATTGAAAATTAACAAGTTCCTTTAAATTAGTATTTAAAACACTTCAGTTTGAAAGAAGAATGAACAAAACGTCAAAATTGATTTACTCTTTCTGCAAAGTGAAACAGTGATTCTCTCTTTCTCTATCGTAACGATAGAGCGCAAACTGCGTAGCATAAATAAACCAAACCTTAGTTCATCTTTGAAAAAACAGCACGAAGACTATTCAAAGAATATATTTCTTAAAATATTTTCTAAAAAATATTCATTTCATAACTCTTACAGAGCAAATGATTTAAACTTAACGAAAATAAAAGTTGAATGGGCTCAACGTTGTTTAACTTCGGTTTCCAAGTTAGGACCGCCTACATCTCGGACTAGGGGAGGAATAGGTAAAGGCCGCATATAAACAAAACATAAAATTTATCTTGATATTTAGTATAAATGGAAAGCTAATCGAAGAGGCCTAATAAAGGCGGGAGATAAAAAAAAATATAGAGGAAAATCTATAATTATCAACAATAATTTATAACGTGATAAAATAATTACTAAAAGCCTTAAACACACTTCCGTACACTGAGGGAAGGGTCGGCCACCTTTACTCTATGGAAAAACCAGAGATAAAAAAAGCAAGGGCAAAACACTTTTCCTCTCCTTTCAAAAGCATTTCTTTTGAAGATAGTATTGAATAATCCAACACGGCGAAAGCAATAAAACCAAAACCAAGTACTTCACCAATTCGGTAGAAAACTCGAGGTCATAAAGCGAGTGGAATCAACTTGTCGATGACACCGACAGAGAAGAACTGGAGATGTTTACAAGTATATGCGGTATCTGGCCGATAGTCGGCGCTGGTGGGCACACCCGCAACCTTCACGCCGATCGCTCGCGAGTTTTTGGAATCTGTCGAGCCGTCGGAGACGTCAGCTATTATATATTCACCGGCTAAGTTTAATATTTAAAAAATCTAGGATGAACACAGATAAATCAAGGATCTCAAAGAAAGATTCAAGATGGCTTGCACTGTTCTAATGTGAGACATAAAAGCCTGAAAAAACTAGACTCTGAATCTCCATTTTGAGATGGGGTCAGAAGAAACTCGTCTTGTAGACAAGAACATCCAATTCTTCAAAAAAGACTCAACGTTATCTGAAGATCCAACATGTAGATCGGAAGAATGAGTCCTGAGAAGCCAATCTTCCCTAAACCAGGAGGCTCAGATCTTGAGTGCAGTAGACTGTTACATAAGTATTAGATACGTGAACAGTATCGGGGCGGAGGTAAGACCAAAACACACACACACAGTCGGACTCTAGACTCCTCTCTAGAACTGGGAGGGAGGTCTAAGGAGCTAAACTTAAAGAAGGTTTCCCTAAAAAAGGAAAAAAGTACAGTGATGCCTCAGGATACGAAAGTAATCCGTTCAGGATACGGTTTCGTATCCTGATTTTTTCGTATCCTGAGTCGCGTTTTACATGTAAATAGCCTAATCCGTTCCAAGCCTTACGAAAAGACACCTTTTCTTTCATAAACACGCTAAACTGTAGTAATAAACATGCAATGCAGCCATTTCTATCATTCAATAATTAACCCAACTGTTAAAAACAGCCTAATCCATTCCAGAAACCACCATGAGATTATTCAATAATGTAGTTATAGCCTAGTTATCCCCTCCAAGCCTTAAGAAAACGGTCCCTTTTCTTTACTACTGTATAAAAGTTATGGTACTGTGTGTAAAGCATTTGGATCAATGAAGGTGTATTGTTACCTGTACGTACACCTAAATTAAGGATTGATACCCTGAAAAAAAGGTTACAGTTAATTAGTGTAACAAAAAAGTTGAAACTTACCTTTTGATTGAAACGATGTCCGATAGCAAAGTCGCGGCAGAGGAGGATGGCATAAGGCAGAAAACGTAACAAGTAACAGACTACGTACAGTAATTTACACACTTAACACATTAACACTTGAACTTTACGAAATAAAAAAATGGCAGAAATAATTAACACTTAACATTACGTACGGAAAACTATAAAATGAAAGAAAAAATTACTTTAACACTTAACGGTAACATAAAACTTAAAATTGAATTTTTTTTTTTTGCTTTTTTATAACTTTACGTTTTTCATATTTTCTAAATTTCTTCTACTTCTTCATCACTTTCTTTTTTCTGTTTCTTTTCTTTACTTTCACCTTCTAATTCTTCATCACTTCCTCTTTTCTGTTTCTTTTCTTCACTTTCACCTTCGTCTTGGCCTACTAATACCGCTGGCCTCTTTAATAAGAAACTATCCATTGATGCTTGTTTCTGCCTACTTTTCAACACATTTCTAAAATGCGTTAGGCAAACGTCATTGCAGTGTTGAAGCGCACGGTTGGTATAAACTTTTTCTGGATGTTCCTTTTCGACGTAGTCTGCCATTTTATGGAGACATGCGAGAATTTCCTTAATGTCTGCCGTTTTCAAAGGTGTAACATCCTCCTCATCACCGTTAGAGAACTGCTCTTGAACAACACTCATTTGCATCGTCTCCAACTCCTTCAGGTCATCCGTCGTCAACTCCTCGTGGTGCTCCTCGATAAGTTCATCTATATCCTCGGCGCTAACTTCCAGCCCCATGGACGTACCAAGATGTACGATGTCAGCCACCTCAGACTGCTGAATGGGTTCAGGATCGTCAATGATCTCGGCTTCGCCTCCAGGCTTCCCGAACCCCTCGAAGTCTCGTGCAGAGACAGCATCAGGCCACAGCTTCCTCCAAGATGAGTTCAGGGTACGCCTCGAAACATCCTGCCAAGCAAGATCGATGAGTTTGAGGCATATCACGCTATTAAAGTGATCTTTCCAGAATTCACGCAGAGTGAGGTTTGTACTCTCTGTGACTTGGAAACATCTCTGGAAGAGATGCTTCGTGTACAATTTTTTAAAATTTGAAATAACTTGCTGGTCCATGGGCTGGAGGAGAGGGGTGGTGTTAGGCAGTAGATATAGGACCTTTATGAAGGAATACTCGGCCAGAAGATATTCCTCGAGGCCAGGAGGGTGAGCTGGAGCATTGTCCAACACCAGCAGACATTTCATAGGGAGGCGCTTTTCTTCCAAATATTTTCAGACAGTCGGACCGAAGCAGACATTCACCCAATCAATGAAAAGTTGCCTCGTTACCCAGGCTTTAGCATTCGCCCTCCACATCACGGGAAGGTTCTCCTTGATGACTTTGTGGGCTTTGAAGGCTCGGGGATTTTCTGAATGGTACACCAGTAGGGGCTTTATCTTGCAGTCCCCAATGGCGTTTGCACAAAAAGCAAGGGTAAGCCTGTCCTTCATAGGCTTATGTCCGGGTAGCCTCTTCTCCTCCGCCGTGATGAACGTCCGACGAGGCATTTTCTTCCAGAAAAGCCGGGTTTCGTCGCAATTGAAAACTTGCTGCGAACTGTAGCCTTCCTGCAGAGTCAACTCGTCGAACGTTTTAACAAATGCTTCGGCGGTCTTCGTGTCCGAGCTGGCTGCCTCCCCATGCCGTACCACTGAATGAATGCCAGTCCTTTTCTTGAATTTCTCAAACCACCCCCGAGAAGCCTTGAACTCTGGGGGTTCCTGCTGGGATGTTCCTTCTCCTGCCCCTTCTTCGGCCTGAGTGACCAGTTCATCAGAAAGGCGTCTATGTGCAAAGCTTCGGGATCCGGAACCGGAGAGCAGTAACACTCCAGCCATTTGGTCTTTGCGGTGGCAAAGAGATCCACGAGAGGTCGACCCCATAACCGCCACAGACTCTTGCAGATGTCCGGGTGCAGAATCCATTCTGTGGAGAGAACCTGACCTTCCCTGCTGAGTCTGTCTGCACTCACATTGTTGACCCCCTGGATGAATCGAGTCAAAAGAGTCACCTTCCTTTCCTCTGCCCAAACGAGAAGCAGTCTTGCAATCTCGTACAGAGGCCAAGAGTGGGTCCCGCCTTGTTTCACAATATAGGCCAGAGCTGTCGTGCTGTCCGCATTGACTTGGACCACTTTGCCCCTGATCTGCTTTTCGAAGCCTATAAGAGCCAGATGAATAGCCAAAAGCTCCTTTTGATTGATGTGGAGAGATGTTTGCTCCACCGTCCAAGTCCCCGAAAGCTCCTGCTTCTCTAGAGTGGCCCCCCACCCCGAGTTGGAGGCGTCGGAACACAACACGAGGTCTGGGCTCTTCTGAAGTAAAGACAAGCCTTCTTTCAGTCTGGGCTCGTTGTCCCACCATTGAAGATGAGACTTGATGGAAACCGAGATGGGAATGCAATCCCTGTCGAGGCTGTCCCCTTTCTTCCAATGGCGATTGAGATGAAACTGAAGAGGACGCAAGTGCAACCTCCCCAGGGTTACGAACTTCTCTAATGACGAGAGAGTCCCCAGAAGGCTCATCCAATCTCTTATAGAGCAAAGATCTCTCTTCAGGAACGTTTGAACTTTTAGGAGGGCTGCCTGGATTCTCACCGACGACGGAAAAGCCCGAAAACTCCGACTGTGAATCTCCATCCCCAAATAAAGAATCTCCTGGGATGGAGTCAGTTGCGATTTTTTCGAGCTCACCAGGAGGCCCAGTTCTCTGGAGAGATCCAAAGTCATCTTGAGGTCCTTCAAACAACAATCGGCTGAGGAGGCTCTTATCAGCCAATCGTCCAGATACAGAGAGGCCCTGATTCCCCTCGAATGCAGCATGCTTGCCACATTCAGCATGATCTTGGTAAACAATAGAGGAGCCGTGCAGAGTCCGAAACAAAGAGCCCTGAACTGGAAGACCTTGTTTCCGTCCATGAACCTCAGATAACGTCTGCAGCTGGGATGAATCGGAAGGTGGAAAGTCCTGAAGATCTATAGAGACCATCCAATCGTCCTTCCTCACAGCCGCCAGAACTGTTTTCTGAGTCTCCATAGTGAACGTCGAATTTTGGACATAACCATTTAGCACACTTACGTCCAGAACCGGTCTCCACTCCCCGGAACTCTTGGGTACTAGGAAAAGGCGGTTGTAAAACCCCGGAGACGTAACATCCTGCACTTCCTCTATTGCTTGCTTCTCTAATAAAAGAGACGTCTGAAGGCGCACGGCTTGCTTCTTGGGTCCCTCTCTGTATTTGGGCGAAAGATCCACCGGATCTGTGACTTAAGGAGGATTTGCCAGGAAGGGGATCTTGTAACCCTCCTTTAACACTTGGACGGACCAGGGGTCCGCTCCATTCCTCTCCCAAGCCTCCCAGAAGTGAGTCAACCTGGCACCCACAGCTGTCTGAAGGAAAGGGCAGTCAGACTTTACCTCGGCCAGACTTGCCCCCTCTGCCTCTAGGCTTCCTTCCTTCTGGTTTGAAAGAGCCTCTTCCAGAGGACTTCCCACGAAAGGACTGAGGTTGAAAACCAGAAGAGGATTCCTTAGGTTTACGAGAGGAAAACGATGACGGCAAAACTTTCCTTGTCATATTAGCAACCAAGTCATGCGTGGCTTTCTGCGTGAGGGCAGTATCCACCTCGCCTACCAATTCTTGCGGAAATAAAGTATTAGCCAAAGGTGCAAAAAAAAGGCCCGTTTTCTGGTAGGGAGACACTCCTGCAGAGAGAAAAGAGCACATCGTGGCCCTTTTCTTGAGGATTCCAGCTGTAAACAAGGCAGCAAGCTCGTTGGAGCCATCCCTCACACCTTTATCCAAGCAGGACATTAAATGAACCAGTCCACTAGTGTCCGTTTCCGTCATATCGGAGACTCTCTTACTCAAAGCCCCCAGAGCCCAGTCCAAGAAATTAAACACTTCAAAGGCCCTGAACAGACCTTTAAGCAAATGGTCGAACTCTGGAATGGACCACCAAATCTTCGTTTTCCTTAAGGCAAGACGACGAGAAGCATCTACCAAACTTGAAAAATCCCCTTGGGCAGACGAAGGAAAACTCAAGCCCAACACTTCACCAGTCTCGTACCACACACTAGATTTAGAGGCTAACCTAGCGGGCGGAAAGGCAAAGGCCGTCTTGCCAAAAGATTTCTTGGAGTCCAACCAGGAACCCATTAATTTCAAGGCCCGTTTAGAGGATCGAGAAAGAACCATCTTGGTATAAACTGGAACCTTGGTAGCTTTACCTAAGATGAACTCAGAAGGCGGAGAACGAGGGGCCACAGGAGTAAACTGATCCGGGAAAATTCCAGTAAGAATCAGCATAAACTTGCGAAGGTCCACAGCATGCTGATAATGCTTCTCCTCCTCATTCTCAGAGACTTCCTCAATAGGATCATCCTCATCCGACTTTTCCTCAAGTTCGTCTTCTGGCAGTGCAGCAACTGCTGCAGCCTGAACCGAAGGAACAAAGTCTGGATGGGACTGCCTGTCAAAGCCAACATCTGCATCCACCTGACGGGGAGAAGTAGAAGTAGATTGACGCGAAACACGGACGGGTAGACGATCTTCTTCAACCAACAAATGCCTAGACCGCTTAGAATCCGACTGCTGTTGAACAGAATGACGCTTGGAATCAGAAGGCAACTGCCGAAGATCGCTGAGAGGACGCGTAGAGTCCGAAAACTGTTGACGCAAACGATCAAAGCTGTCAAGATGTCGACGCTGCGAATCGATGTTTTGACGCGACGTGTCCACAAGTTGTTGACGCGAGCGATCCCCTACTTCAAACCGTTGACGCGTCTCGTCCACTTGTCGACGCCGATGTTCTTCCACACGACCAGAAAGCGAAAACTGGTCAACCAAAACTCTCTGACGCGACTCATCAAAATCAACCTGGCGTTGGACACTATGAATGGGAGACCGCCTAAGCGATAACTCGTCAAGACCAGAGACCATTGAACGCCTATGCGATAACTGGTCTGACACCTGACGCCCAGACATACCGCCAACACCTGGTTGATAAGAATCCATCAACGACGAGAGTTGTTCCTTCATAGACACAAGCAGAGACCATTTAGGATCAACAGAACTCCCTAAAGGAATATTCGCACCAATGTCACCACGTATTTCGGGAGAAGAAAGCCAATCTGAAGGAAGAGGGGGTGCATGAATAGTAACAAGGTCTGAATCGGAAGGAATCATATCCACACAAACACGGTGATCTGGACGTTTAGCCGGAGTGCAAGCGATGGGAGAACGGAAACGTTCTGGTGAACCCCACGAACTACATCCTGGCCGCACAGGCGATTCCTGACGCTGTGAAACATCATGCGTCCGTTTAAGCGGTCTTGACGCGCGACGCCAGATCTCACTCCCCGACCCTTCATCGGAAGACGGGGAAAACGCATGAACCTCACCTTTCCTACGATGAGGGTGAACGACCTGAGCTACGGCAACAGGAACGTTCGAGGGGACGCCTGCACGATTGATGACGCTTCTCGTTCCCTTAAGCCGTTCGACATTACTTCTCCCATGGGTTCGAGAGCTCGAAAGAGGTCTTAGGCTAGGTGAACGACAAGATCGTGCAGACACACCCTCCGCAACACTAAACACATTAGCAACACTTGTCACAAAACCGAGAGAGTCACGACTTTTCGGTACACCAACATCAGACACTGAAACACTTTCCACAGTTCCGACCGGATCACGGTTTTTCAATACCTTTAACTCGGAAAAAATCGTATTTCTATCGGCTGCTAAGGACTCAACTTTCTCACCAAGAGTCAAAATAGCAGTAAACATGTCTTTCATAGTAGGTTCCTGATCTACCACCACGGGGGAAGGAATAGGATTAGGAACATTAACATTAGGTAAGGCTCTATCCACAGATCGTGAAGAACTATGCCTAACTCTATCTCTCTCTAGTCTCCTAACATAACGATCGTATGTAACAAAATCATCATCAGTTAAAGAAAGACACTCATTACACCTATCATCAAATGAACAAAATTTACCCGTACATTTCACACAAATATTATGAGGATCAATAGATCCTTTAGGAAGTCGAGTACGACACCCTTCACTAACACACCTACGCTGAGCAGGGGAGGAGTCGGCCATTTTGAATGGTAACGTGAAAGACCGACGAGCAAAAGGTAAGGGAAATATCAATAAAGATAATCTCAAACAAAAAGATTTCAAGACAAGAAACAAGTGAAAACAATCAACGATAGCTTAAACTCAAAAAAGAACGTTGTACATCACCAAACAACTTCCCAAGAGAGTAAAACCACGAGAGCGAACTTCTATATGTCAGCCAGCTATGACGGCAGAGAGAAGAACTGGAGATGGTGTATGGTTCCACCTGAGCTACCGCTAGGGTGCGGTTGGTACACCTGCCGTATCTTCGATAGCGGCAGTTTTGAATTTCTGCCAGGGCGTCAGGGGACTTCAGCTCTTTTATATAACCAGCGGGTAAGTTTTATATATAAAAATTACTTTTACCCATTCCACAAAGATATGCCTAGTAACCCAAGCCTTAGAATTAGAATGCCATAGAACATGTAGCAGGTCTTTATTAATTCTATGTACTTTAAATGCCCTAGGGTTTTCGGAATGGTAAACTTAATTTTGCAGTTCCCGCTGGCGTTGGCACAAAGCGCAAGAGTCAACCGATCCTTCATTGGCTTATGTCCAGGCATTTTCTTCTCTTCGGCGGTAATGTACGTTCGACTAGGCATCTTTTTCCAAAACAGACCGGTTTCATCACAGTTGAAAACCTGCTGCTCTACGTAGCCTTCCTCCGCCACGATGCTTTCGAACTTTTTAACAAAGTCTTTAGCAGCCTTAGTGTCCGAACTCGAAGCTACTCCATGCCGAACAACTGATTGAATCCCGGTCCGTTTCCTAAATTTCTCGAACCAACCTCGAGACGCCTTGAATTCCTCCGTCGTAAGATCGGCTGAACTCTCCCCCACGTCACCCCCAGAGCCTGCCGCCTTCAAGTCACTGTAGATAGCACTAGCCTTCTCACAAATGATCGTTTCAGTGATCGTAACGCCAACAATCTCCTTGTCCTTTATCCATATTAACAAAAGGCATTCCATCTCTTCAAGGGTAGGGCTAAGACGTTTGGAAATAATCGTGATCCCCTTCGAAGGTTTCACTGCTTTAATGGCTGCCTTCTGTTTTATGATCGTCGAGATCGTAGACATATTCCGGCCATATTGTTTAGCCAGATCGCTAACATGTACACCTCGCTCATGCTTTTCTATTATTTCTTGCTTTAGTTCTAATGAAAGCATTGACTTCTTCCTTTTCTCACTACTACTACTACTTCCTGAGCCGAAACTAAGCTTTTTAGGACCCATGATTACGAAACACAGAAAACAACACGTGAAAAAGGAAGATAAAAAACACTGTTAATAACCGAGCGAATAGAGAACAACCACACGATGCGCACGAGATGAGAGGACTGATCAAGGTGACGCTCAATTGGCGTCCCTCCGATGTGCTGCCGTCTAGCGGCGTCAACAACAAACCACGGTTGACGCTTTCGAGAAAATTCCACGCGTACGCGTATTGTTTACTTCGTATGTTGGAGCAACACTTCGGGTGTCGAGACAAAAATTTGGTCGAATTTTACTTCGGATGTTGGAAAATTCGTATGTCAGGACATTTGTATGTCAGGACATTCGTATGTAGAGGTTCCACTGTACTGGGTTTTAATTACGGTAACTGCATTTTTATGACGACAGGTGGAAAAAACAATGTTTAAACAATTTAATAGAAGTAAAATGAAATAAGAAAGGTACACGGTGTCTTTTAAGGAGTTTCGAACGTTATTGATGACAATATCCATCGCGAACACACAGCTTTTCAATTATGGTAGTCGGCCAACTCAAGAACTATGGATTTTCTCCAGAAATAATTAACAAAATCTTTCAAAACACCACAAAATACACTATGCCATTACCATGCCATTCATTGTACTATTCTATAATTTTACCAAACCAAGGTGGGATAGGTAATGGATGCTGCTGACTCAGCAGGTATACCTATAGGCTTCCCCAAACCGCAGCATCCCTATCTTTAAGGATGGTAACTTTACAGACACTACTAAAAGATATCAAGCTTGAGTGGATCTCAAACCTCTGTCAGGTTGTATGTATGATGACAGCCTCCTGTACGTATGATGATGGGCATGCCCCATAACCCCCCCTTATTTTCAACTCTATCACAAACTTGTATTGAATAAAAACTTTCCAAAATATTCTAAATACCCCTAGTAGGCACTTCCCGGATAGAAATGGAATCATTTTTAAAACCATCAAAATTGCCATGAAACTTTTAAGTCGAACGAGCTCTGTACCCTGACATGGACTTTCTCTCTCCCGTAGTTCATAAGATTCACTGTTGATGAGGTTTTGATAAATTCAACAGCGCAAAGCTGCAGAATATCAAACTAATTGAAGGTAGCAGCAATTTTAAACAACCTAATAGGACCTCACGTGACCTAGAAAATTAACAGAGGGCTTTTTGTTACCTATTCAAAATCAGATATTTCCAAATTCAAACAGGGTAATGGGAGTGTCAATTGTGGGTCAGAGATGCTCATTCTTTGCCCACAAGAGGCAAAGATGGCAACCTATCAGGGCAAGAGCAAAGATGCTTGTGAATCTTTTTATAATTCAATTAATCCAAAAATTGTTAGCATTGACTCCTGAGGGATTATTCGGTAATTGTTCAAAGTGATAGAAAATCAACGCACATTGTCAAACCCGCGTGATTTTGGCCGTGTTCTTATAGTTTGGGGCCTGATTCTGGAAGTTCTGGTCTGTTTCAACATCCTAATCCTTCTTTATGTTGATTGCCTAGCCACCTCACCTGCTACAAAAAAGAAGTTAACACTCAAAAAGAAGTTCATATCTGAATATTCCGACTTCATTGACTATGAGTAATGTAAGTACAGCTATATTTGTCTCTGTTACTATATATTATTGGATGAATGTAGTTCATTAGGACAAGTGTAAACTTTCTAATTTCTTGTGAGAACGATTTCTTTTACAAAATATGATTGTATTACCTTGCTAGAAGTGAAGCAGGTTCTGAATCAAGCACAGGGTAAGCTAAGAATACGGCAGTCTAAGGGGGGAGTCGTTGGGGGAGTTAGCTCCCCGTTAAGTAAGGACATGGCTTGTAGGTTAGGTTAGGTAGGGGTGGTATTCTTGAGTAGAGGTTTTGCAGAACAACGGGCATGGGTATTGTATTATAACCATTATGTCATATGGGCGACTAGAAAATGGGAAGTAAATTCTCATTTTCTAAGCACGCATGTTATATGCAGCTTTCGTACATCAGCAGCCAGTTCCTCCACACGTGCATAGAATATGAGAATTTTCTTCCCAATTTCAAGTCGTTCGTAAGACTTTTTTCTGCAAAACCTCTATAAAAGAACAACACCTAACGTAAACTTCCCTACCTAACCTAACCTACATGCTGTGTCCTTAACTACTTACCTAATGGGGGTCTAACACACCCCTGCAACCACCTTAGACTGCCGTATCCTTAGCCGGCTATCATCGTAAATACAGGTGGCCTCTATCATACATACAGCCCTAAATATTTACTGATTCAACTTAATTACAATATTCATAAAGAAGAAAGATTTTTTTCTGCAAAACCTCTATAAAAGAACAACACCTAACGTAAACTTCACTACCTTACCTAACCTACATGCTGTGTCCTTAACTACTTACCTAATGGGGATCTAACACACCCCTGCGACCACCTTAGACTGCCGTATCCTTAGCCGGCTATCATCGTAAATACAGGTGGCCTCTATCATAGCATGTAGGTTAGGTAAGGTAGTGAAGTTTACGTTAGGTGTTGTTCTTTTATAGAGGTTTTGCAGAAAAAAATCTTTCTTCTTTATGAATATTGTAATTAAGTTGAATCAGTAAATATTTACCCCGATTATACAAAAGGCTCTGACGTTTCTATAAGGTTACCACGAACCTTTAAATCAATAGTTGCGAATTACCAATAAATACAACAGAAAACTTCTTATTTTCTTTATGAATATTGTAATTAAGTTAGGGTTGTATGTATGATAGCAGCCACCTGTATGTATTATTATCCCTTATGCTAGCAGCCACCTGTATGTATTATTATGGCTTTCTTTGAATACAACAGGCATAAAGGGGGGGGGGTCGCAGGGGAGCGTTAGATAAGTACTGTAGTTAAGGACAAGGCTTGTAGGTTAGGTTAGGTCAGTTGATATCTATTTTTTATCAACACGGGACGAACTGGCCGCTGATATACAAAGGCATCGATACCTGCAAATTACCGATAAATACACCAAAAAAAAATTCTAATTTTCTTAATTCACTTAAAACAGTAAATATTTACCGAAGATAGGAAGTCAGAATGAAATTATGAGACAAATCACAAAAAACAGCATAGTAGGTTACCGGTAAGAAAGCTCGAAGTCTAAGAGGTCTAACATTATCTCGTTAGTTTCCTATGTAACTTGAGAGATTTTAGAGAATTTACTCACTTTTATCCGGAATCTTTCTTCTAATGGTCTCCTCTTCAGTATTTTAGATATACTGGTAAAGTTAGAACATTGCCGGACGAGATTTAACAGAGGAAATCGGAATTTTAATTTTTGTAGCATTTTAGACAGGGACCTTTTAACAGTAGTAGTATGTAAAGGATGTTTCCTATGTAACAGCTCCACATATCAAAGATTTAGGTAACGCTGTTATTATCATTATTATTATTATTATTATTATTATTATTATTATTATTATTATTATTATTATTATTGTAGTAGTAGTAGTAGTAGTAGTAGTAGTAGTAGTAGTAGTAGTAGTAGTAGTAGTAGTAGTAGTTGCAAAGGCAAAGCCTCAACCTGAATCTGATCTGAATCTGATCAGTTCAGTGGCATTACTATTTGCTAAGCTACTACCCTAGTTGGAAAAGCAGGATGATATAAGCCCAGGGGCTCCAACAGGGAAAATAGCAAAGTGAGGAAAGGAAATAAAGAAAAATAAAATAATTTAAGAACAGCAACAATGTCAAAATGAATATTTCTCATTTAAACTATATAAACTTTAATAAAACAAGAGAAAGAGAAATCAGATATAATTGTGTGCCTGAATGTGCCCTCAAGCAAGAGAACTCCAACACAAGAGACAGTGGAAGACCATGGTATGGAGGCTATGGCACTACCCAAGTCTAGAGAACAATGGTTTCATTTTGGAGTGTCCTTCTCCTAGAAATGAAGATAGGTAAACACTTAGCTGCAAAATTTGCAAAGATCGTTATTTTATTACTTATCTCCTATACAAACAGCATAGCTTATTAATATTTCTGAATTCCATAGACAAGATATAACGGATCTCTTTCTATGGAAAAAAAGTAGTTTTTTCCCTAGGTTACATTGCCCTGTAATACAGTACAATAATGCCATAGAATATTACAATAAACCATTAGGATAAAGCAAGATTTGTTTAGTATATTTTCTGGTGTTTTGAACGACAGCTTATTTCCTTGGAGATTCCTATCCTTTATTTACATGCTTATGAGTCAATCAGCAGCCATTGTCTGGTCCTCCCTGGCCTGGTAAAATTACAAAGCAGTACAATAAATGGTTTAGAGAAAGTAAGACTGTTGTTTAGCGTATTTCGTGATGTTTTGAATGACAGCTTATTTTCTTGGTGACTCTTATTTCCTTACTTATTTGCTACTACGATTAAATTTTCCTAATTCTAAAGCAAATCAAACTCCATTATATATACCTCTGAGTGCGACTCAGATAAGCCTGTGAGTTAAACTTAATTTGTTTTATGATTTAGTTTTGAATTTCAGATAATTTGGGCCACATGACCAGACGCACTATATGAGTTGAGATTTTGGAATACACCTATAAGATGGAAGAAAAGAAGAATGAAATGGGATATAGTAAAAGTTCAAGGAGTAGTTACAGCTAGCGCCCGAAGGGACACAATAAAAACCAAGAACAGACTACAGTGCTCCACGTAAGGGGCACACATACACACAGATTGCCCAGACTGTATCTCCAAACGGAGGCCCTTTGACAATCAGTCATAGCCCCCAGAGTAAGGGGCACTTATGGTGCTAACAACACCCCCCCCCCCCCCCGGCCCGGAGCTAGGTCTATAATTTTCTTTTAAATTTATAATTTTTAACCTCCTCTTCATTAAAAAAAAAAACCTTCCTAAGTATTAAGTTCACCTACGTAAAACACTGCTATTCCTATTTAAAAAATTTTTCCAACTATCTCATCTCTGCTTTTTTTGCTTTAACTTGCTATTTTATCTTTTGTTCATTTCTCAAGTACCATTCTGTAATTTTTCACATTTCAACTTTATAACTTCATACATATTGTATAAAAACTCCCAAGAAGGAATACTATATCGCAAGTTACCTGTTTGTAAAAAATAATCGGTTCCTTGTTATAAAGTTTATCTGCAAATGGAGTAATTTGTAAATGAAGCGGATCCTACTACTTTTTTCTCATGAATTTATGTAATTTGCTATTAATTATATGTTATTGCTTATGCAATTTCTCAATGGAGTACATGCAATCAGCCACGCATTACCAATATTTGCCTCCCAACCTCCAACATCCGATTCTTCCATGCTAATATAATCACAACTGTCCCTTTTCTTCAATCAATTTTATCCTGTTTGTAATACTAGGAAGGCAGTTAATTCTAATAGCAAGGCCTTCTCCATCAAGAGGCTCAATACTACAGTATTCTACAAGTTTTATTCCAGCTGTGACCAAGTTGTGGGATCTTCCTAATCGGGTAGTTGAATCAGTAGAAGTTCAAAAGTTCAAACTTGCAGCAAATGTTTTTATGTTCAACAGGCTGACATACGTCTTTTTATAGTTTATATATGACATATGTTTTGACGTTGTTACTGTTTTTAGAATGATTTACTGTTAATTTGTTCTCATTTATTTATTTCCATATTTCCTTTCCTCATTGGGCTATTTTTCCCTATTGGAGCCCTTGGGCTTATAGCATCTGGCTTTTTCAACTAGGGTTGTAGCTTGGCTAGTAATAATAATAATAGTAATAATAATACAGTATCCTCCATAATATCACCTCATTTCTCCAGCATTACCTGTCACTAAACTACTATTGTTGCACGCACTAACCCCATCTCTCTCACTGGATCCCAATACTCTTGAGCCTCCCCTCTATTTCAGTGGTCACTGCCATCGACCTCCCCAAGGTTATTTCTACCCATTTCCCTCCCTCTACTCTCTCTCGATATTATTATCATTATTACAGGCTAAGCTACAACCCTAGTTAGAAAAGCAGGATGTTATAAGCCCAAGTGCTTCAAAAGGAAAAAATAGCCCAGTGAGGAAAGGAAATAAGGAAATAAATAAACAAGAAAAGTAATGAACAATCAAAATTGGGGGGTAGCCGACATCAACAATGAAACAAAAAAAAAAGGGGGGGACCTCTACTCTCTACGTTCCTCCAGCCTAACAAGGGACTCAACCGAGTTCAGATGGTACTGCTAGGGTGCCACAGCCCACCCTCCCACATTATCCACCACAGATGAAGCTTCATAATGCTGAGTCCCCTACTGCTGCTACCTCCGCGGTCATCTAAGGCATCGGAGGAAGCAGCAGGGCCTACCGGAACTGCGTCACAATCGCTCGCCATTCATTCCTATTTCTAGCACGCTCTCTTGCCTCTCTCACATCTATCCTCCTATCACCCAGAGCTTTCTTCACTCCATCCATCCACCCAAACCTTGGCCTTCCTCTTGTACTTCTCCCATCAACTCTTGCATTCATCACCTTCTTTAGCAGACTGCCATTTTCCATTCTCTCAACATGGCCAAACCACCTCAACACATTCATATCCACTCTAGCTGCTAACTCATTTCTTACACCCGTTCTCACTCTCACCATTTCGTTACTAACCCTATCTACTCGAGATACACCAGCCGTACTCCTTAGACACTTCATCTCAAACACATTCAATTTCTGTCTCTCCGTCACTTTCATTCCCCACAACTCTGATCCATACATCACAGTTGGTACAATCACTTTCTCATATAGAAGTCTTTTTACATTCATGCCCAACCCTCTATTTTTTACTACTCCCTTAACTACCCTCAACACTTTGCAACCTTCATTGACTCTCTGACGTACATCTGCTTCCACTCCACCATTTGCTGCAACAACAGACCCCAAGTACTTAAATTGATCCACTTCCTCAAGTAACTCTCCATTCAACATGACATTCAACCTTGCACCACCTTCCCTTCTCGTACATCTCATAACCTTACTCTTACCCACATTAACTCTCAACTTCCTTCTCTCACATACTCTTCCAAATTCGGTCACTAATCGGCCAAGCTTCTCTTCTGTCTGCAACCAGTACAGTATCATCCGCAAACAACAACTGATTTACCTCCCATTCATGGTCATTCTCGTCTACCAGTTTTAATCCTTGTCCAAGCACTCGAGCATTCACCTCTCTCACCACTCCATCAACATACAAGTTAAACAACCACGGTGACATCACACATCCCTGTCTCAGCCCCACTCTCACCGGGAACCAATCACTCACTTCATTTCCTATCCTAACACATGCTTTACTACCTTTGTAGAAACTTTTCACTGCTTGCAACAACTTTCCACCAACTCCATATAACCTCATCACATTCCACATTGCTTCCCTATCAACTCTATCATACGCTTTCTCCAGATCCATAAACGCAACATACACCTCCTTACCTTTTGCTAAATATTTCTCGCATATCTGCCTTACTGTAAAAATCTGATTCATACAACCCCTACCTCTTCTAAAACCACCCTGTATTTGTAAGATTGCATTCTCTGTTTTATCCTTGATCCTATTAATCATTACTCTACCATACACTTTTCCAACTACGCTTAACAAACTAATACCTCTTGAATTACAACACTCATGCACATCTCCCTTACCCTTATATAGTGGTACAATACATGCACAAACCCAATCTACTGGTACCATTGACAACACAAAACACATATTAAACAATCTCACCAACCATTCAAGTACAGTCACACCCCCTTTTTTCAACATCTCAGCTCTCACACCATCCATACCAGACGCTTTTCCTACTCTTGTTTCATCTAGTGCTCTCCTCACTTCATCTATTGTAATCTCTCTCTCATTCTCATCTCCCATCACTGGCACCTCAACACCTGGAACAGCAATTATATCTGCCTCCCTATTATCCTCAACATTCAGTAAACTTTCAAAATATTCCGCCCATCTTTTCCTTGCCTCCTCTCCTTTTAACAACCTTCCATTTCCATCTTTCACTGTCTCTTCAATTCTTGAGCCAGCCTTCCTTACTCTCTTCACTTCTTTCCAAAACAACAACTTATTCTCTTCATATGAATGACCCAATCCCTGACCCCACCTCACGTCAGCTGCCCTCTTTGCCTCACGTACCTTGCGCTTTACTTCCACATTTTTCTCTTTATATTTTTCATACTTCTCTACACTATTACTCTGCAGCCATTCTTCAAAAGCCCTCTTTTTCTCTTCCACCTTTACCTTCACTCCTTCATTCCACCATTCACTCCCCTTCCTCATGCTGCCTCCAACAACCTTCTTGCCACACACATCACTTGCAATCCCAACAAAATTTTCTTTTACTAACTTCCACTCCTCCTCTAAATTGCCAGTTTCTCTTACTTTCACTTCGTCATGTCATTTTCAACCTTTCCTGATATTTACTTTTTACCCCCGGTTTTATTAGCTCTTCAACCCTCACTAGCTCCCTTTTACACTCACCTACTCTATTCCCCCACTCTTTTGCTACAACTAATTTTCCTTCCACCAAAAAATGATCAGACATACCCTTAGCCATACCCCTAAACACGTGCACGTCTTTCAATCTTCCAAACATTCTTTTAGTTATCAACACATAATCCATTAATGCCCTTTCTACTACTCTTCCATTTGCCACTCTTACCCATGTATACTTATTTTCATCTCTCTTTTTGAAAAAGCTATTACTTATCACCATCTCTTACTCAACACACATATCCACCAGTCTCTCACCACTCTCATTTTCACCTGGTACGCCATACTTCCCAATGACACCTTCTACCTCTCCAGCGCCCACTAAGCATTTAAATCACCCATGACAACTACATAATTCCTTCTACCCAGTCCTTCTACACACCTTGTTAATTCATTCCAGATCTCATTCCGCTCTTCTTCACTTTTCTCACTACCTGGCCCATACGCACTGACAAACGCCCAACATTCCCTACCCAACCTAACCCTTACCCACATTAACCTAGATGATATCTCCTTCCATTCCACTACTTTACCTATCATCCATTCACTCAGCAATAAAGACACACCCTCTCTCGCTCTTCCCCTTTCAATCCCAGACACTCTACCAGACATTTCACCAAACATCACTTCACCCTTTCCTTTTATCTTCGTCTCACACAAGGCCAATACATCCATCCTTCTATTCCTAAACATACTTCCAATTTCACATCTTTTACTCTCTATCATACAACATCCACGCACATTCAAACACCCCAAAACTAGAGTGCGGGGAGCAGTCACTCTCTCCCCAGCTCCATCCCTTTGTTGCTGTCTCACAGGATGTAGATACAGGAGAGGGGGTTCCCAGCCCCCTCGTCCCGTCCCTTTTAGTCGCCTCTTACGACATGCAGGGATAACGTTGGCGCTATTCTAATTTTTATAAACTATAAAAGCTTACAAAAAAGAAAAAAAAATAATGAGCTCTCAATAGAGAATATTAGATTGTTGCCTGTACCATAACCAACTAATCAATGAATCATGGCCATACACTTTACATATGGATGGTTATCTGGACTTTTCCAAAGGTTCAATTCTACTGGATTTGTGAATTTAGTTATATTTTCTACAACGGCATTGGGGCCTGAGAGGCTATTCCAATGCATTTACACTACTTCTCTAACTAAGAGCATTACTTTTCTTCTAATCATGTACCAAAACCATCTTCATCTGATAATTGAACCTTTTTAAGCTGAGGTTTAAATCTATTTTCATCTTCTAAGTACCAGATCTCTGCGAGTGGTATCTATACATTAGTGTCCAATTATTTCAGTGCTAAAAGGAAAACTAAAGTTAATTCCTTTGGCTGATATGTATAGTTTAAGTTTACAACATCAACTTTATTACCCCGCTAATTACTTTCAGGTCTTTTAAAGGAAATACACTTACATCATGCATGGGAATTCTGGAAAAATACATTGTAAATGTAAAATTTGCGAATTTATTCAGTTTTACTGTACAATAAAAACTAAAATGAACTAAAATTGCTGATCTGATATACATATATACATGTACTGTACATGTGTGAAATGAAGCACGGTCTGATTCTATGTCAACACTAAACATTTAATGTTTTGATTAAAATATTAAAATAATTATCAAGGTACACCATGACTTCCTTCCACTAAAGGACTTTGTTTTCAATACGAGTAATTATTGTTCAGTATCCCCTGCGAATACATCATCATCAGCAGACTCCCAGATATTTTTCTCTATGATATAAGTTTCACTTAGACTTCTTACACAAGACTGGAAATTTTTACAGTATATATTACTATAAACGGAATCACTTTGAGGTAGAGAATCCAAGATTTGATTTTGAGGACTCTTCACAAAAGGTTTCTTTACGCTCGTATGTTCAGATTCACTTAACCCGTCTGTCAAACTTTTTGAATTATAGGATGGGGATGGTATCTCCCATTGCTTCTCGGTGGACCTATCAAAATTCAACCCTTTAGCGGTGTTATAAGGTGTTGGGGCTTGATCTACCTTTTTCAAAAAGTTTTCATCATCACAAGACAATTTATAAACATGTGACGAATGCAAGGAATCAGGGTAAAGTGCCAAAATGGTCATCAAAGGAATATTAGGTGGTGCATTACAAACATTTCCATTTACAGGGGTATTAGGTGGTGCTGGAGGATGAATTGGACTATTCCTATATCTGTAAGGAGGAGTTCCACAGGTTTTAGGAGTCTTGGGTACATTTATGTCTTCTTGCAAGTCTTTCGGATGTTGAAACACTTCCCTGGAAAGAACACATGGGTGGTTTCCAGGCGTACTTCTTCTCGACGCTGGACTTCTCGTAGCAGGAGTACAGACTGATACTTCCTCCTGATTGTGATCATCTGTCGGTTCATTTTTTTCAAGCAACTTTCCATTTTCCTGGAAACCATTCAACTTTCCATAAGCCTTTGGTTTGTCCAATTCTCGTACCTAAAATATAACAGCAGTCAATAACACAAAGACATAACCCAATAATAAGCACGCATAAATACTAATTCAAAAGTACAACAAATCTGATTCCTTTTAAAGTAATTGAGCTCAGTAAATCATTCAACTATACTTCACAGTTACTTAAATTATAATGCCTTTCCTGTTGTAGACCTAAATGCTACTTTTATTCATACTAATTTTTACTCTGCTGCCATTTTAAGAAATGAAATCAAGAGGAATATTTATACACAAATTTTCATATATACTAAAGAGCAATGTGTCTGGCAACATATATAAATATATTTCTTTCCTGTCATGCTCAGCAGCATTACCACATTTATGAATACCCTCTAGAGGGAGTACTTATACCCTGGTGAGAGGAGGGTACCCCAAGAGGTACACTCTGGAAAAAACACTATCTTCCATAAATTGCCAAAAGGGGGAAGAGATGGGGAGGGTTGAATCTGCATGTGCATATCTATCTAAATATTTAGCAATGATGTTTGGCTGGTCACGTACAATAATTATACACACACACATACAGTATATGTATACAGTATACATATTTTTTTTTTGTTCCTCCCAAAAAGTATAGAAACAATTTAGAGATAAGACAGAATGAATAACTTGCATTTTAACTACTGAAAAATCTATTGCCCTTAGAAAAAGCTATTCAGGATCCTAAAATTTCATCCAAGGATCGGTAAATGCTGAGCAAAAGACTATTTGTGTACCTTGAATCATCAACTGACAACTATAAGTGTCTCTATATTTAGTTGAAGACCTTTTCATTAGTGCATTTTTCCCCGATGGTTAACATTCTGTTTCGGAGCAAGCTGGCCTAAGCACCAGACACCTGTTGAGATACTACTGCTATTGAGTTATTGGGTCCTTTGACTGGCCAGATGGTACCACATTGAATACCTCTCTGGTTACAGCTCATGTTTCCTTTACCTATAAATACACTGCTTAGTCTATACTATTCTTTACATATTCTCCTCTTTCCTCATACACATTACATTAAGATGACCAAAAAAAATTCTTCTTCACTCAAGTGGTTAACTACAGCACTTTAATTGCTCCGTGGCTACTTCCCACTTGATAAGGATAGAAGATACTCTAGCTATGGTAACTATAGTCAATTTCTTTTAGCGATGCAGATTTGCACAGACTCGCAGCGGTGCCCTTTTAGCTCGGAAAAGTTTCCCGATCGCTGATTGGTTGGACGAGATAATTTTAACCAATCAGCGATCAGGAAACTTTTCCGAGCTAAAAGGGCACCGCTGCGAGTCGGTGCAAATATGCCTCGATAAAAGAAATAGACTATAGCTCTTCTAGGAGAGGGATACTCCAAAATCAAACAATTGTTTTCTACTATTAGGTAGTGCCATAGCCTCTGTACCATGGTCTTCCACTTTCTTGGATTGGAGTTCTCCTGCTTGATGGTACACTCAGTCACACTATTCCATCTGTTTTCTTTCTTACTTCCTTCCCTCACTGAGTTATTTTCTCTGTTGGAGCCCTTGGGCTTCTATCATCCTGGTTTTGCAACAAGGGTTGTGGATTAGCTAGTAATAATAATAATGTAATGATAACAAAAACCACCACATGGGATAACAAAACAT
>NC_090725.1:109131930-109136930 GCF_036898095.1 Palaemon carinicauda | reverse complement strand
GCCATGGGATTCTGTTTCTTTATAGTTTAGGACGGCACATCTGTGCCGCTCCTTCTCTGTACTAACCTACCCTAGACTGGAGAACGAATTCTTCCTACACCTAGGTTAGTGCCGGTACTGGAACAGAACCGCCCCTGGAGTGTCGGTGAGGGCTCACGCCTTCCTCTACACCCCTTCTCAGGACCCTCTCCCCTCCCCCCTCTGTCCTTTGGTGATGGCCTAGCCATTACACCCGTCCACCGTCCTACAACTCGACTGAGTGCCGGCGGGTTGTAGGGTCGGCCCGGTCCTTTCGTTGGTTAGTTCGAACTGCTAGGCTTCCCACTTAGTTGAACTAAGGGATAGCATACGACAGGTCGGTCTGCCGGCGATAGACCTCTCTATCTTAAGAGTGTTCTTCAGCCCTCCCTTGGGCCGCCACCCACAATTCTGGCCGACAGCCGGCTCTGTTGTGGCTGGATGGAAGCTTGCCATTCTCTCCCTTCCATTTGAACACTTTCCGGAGGAAGACGAGGTTAGGGTAGTGAGCTACCGCCCTTCCCTCCTCCTTCCTCCATACTTTCTCTCTATCTCAATCAGTGCCGGTCCACTGTCACACTACTCTGCCGGCTATAGCCATCAGTTTAGACCTGGTATCCTCTCTGTCTCATAGATTGAAGTCAGGGTCGGAGTACCTAAAGCCGGTTGCCTGCCGACTGCCGGGGGCCGCCGACGTGCCGGCGATCTGCCATCATCCTGAGGTTTGCCCTTTCTCCGCCACATAGACTGATGGTTGGGAGGGGTTTCCCCTCATTTGGAGATTCGCCGGCGCCCGGCGCGCTTCCGTCATGCCGGCGCCACCTGATCATATTACATCAGTGGACTGTCACTTCTCCTCTGCTGGCAATGCGCCGGCAGTGTTTATTGTATAGCTATATACGATAGCCAGTACATCTATGGTATAGTACATACCCTAGTCAGAAAACTATGGTGTATAGTTATTCAGTACAGTGAACGCTCGTTTATCGTGGTAGATAGGTTCCAGACCCGACCGCGATAGCTGAAAATCCGCGAAGTAGGGACACCATAGTTACGTATTTATTTAACATGTATATTCAGACTTTTAAAACCTTCCCTTGTACGTAGTACTGTTAACAAACTACCCTTTAATGTACAGAACACTTAATGCATGTACTACAGTACCCTAAACTAAAACAGGCACAAATATAAAAATGTTAGAATATTAAAGTAGTAAAAAAAATAAAGATTGTTACTGTACTCACCACGAAAGAAGTTGAAGAAAAACTTGAATGATGATGGCGATGAATTTGCTGCACAGTTGAAATGATGATGATGAAGCTGACGATGTCTTCTACTGTGCAGCCAATGATAGTATTTTACGTCTCTTCAGACGGAGGTGTCTTTTCCTAGGACACCTCTTCAACTTCTTCCTGGGAAACTTCTTCAATTTCTTCCGAAGGCATAGTAGCAGGAGGAACTGGCTCTTTTTTGCGAGGCTAGAAGAACATTGTGATCGGAAGTTGCTGCCGCTGCTTCTTTTTTCGCTCGAAGAGCATCCTGTAGGGAGTCATGTCTTCATCGATTTTGTTGCAGAATTGCATAGAACGAACCATATCCTCGTCCCACTCTTGCGACAATTCTTTCAACTCCTTCGCAAGGTTGCAGAGCTTGGCAAGCCGTTCTAATGTTAAGCCCGTTTCTTTGACATTTTCTTGGGTCTCTTCCTGTGTTTCACTGTCGTCTTCATTGGCCGATTTCATCAGGTCTTCGAAGTCTGCGTCAGTTAGCGGCTGGGAATGGCAGTCCAACAACTCGTCGACGTCTTCAGTCGTCATGTCGCCAAACCCGTCACCTTCAATTATCGCAGCCAACTGCACAGATTTCCGTATTGCAGAGTGTTGAATCTCAGCAGGTGTAACTCCCTTGTCATCGTAAATAATCTGGGGCCACAACTTCTTCCAGCTCGCATTAACAGTCACAGGTTTAATTTCTTTCAGGACCTTCTGGATGTTCTGCAGGCACGTGGCTATTGTGTACTTCCGCCAGTACGCCTTCAAATTGGATGTTTCATCCTCATCATCTTGGGCAGCATCCACACGCAACGAGGTCCGCCAAGGTAATCTTCGTGTAGAGGGCCTTGAACGCCCTGATAACCCCCTGGTCCATCGGTTGAATTAAGGACGTTGTGTCTCATTCGCGTAAGTTTCAGCAGCGGTAGTGTCAGCGGAAGCAGCCTCGCCATGCAGGGAAACGCTTTTCAGGCCGAAGCGTTTCTGAAACTTCGCGAACCATCCTTTGCTGGTGGAAAAACGTTGTTTCTGAGGCTGGGAATCAGTGATTGTCCCTGCTTGAGGTTCATCTAGTACATCATCTTCGTCTTCTTCAGCATGGTCGCCATCGTCGTCTTGAGGTTCCTTTGCCGCAAAATTCTCATACAAACCCAAAGCCTTGGTTCGGATGGTGTTCGTATCCAAGGCTATGTTCTTCTTCCGGCAGTCGGCAATCCAGACTGCTAAAGCACGTTTCATACGGACGATCGTTTTATTACGTGCGGTAACAACTCGCTTCGCTGACCTGCTAAAGGTGATGGCAGCCGTCTTTCTAATGTTCGCCTCGTCCTTCTTAATGTAGCGAACGGTGGATTCGTTCACTCCAAAAGGGTGGGCTGCGGCTGCGTAACTTCTGCCTTCTTTCAACATATCGAGAAGTGTCACCTTCTCAGCAATCGTCATCATTTTTCAGTGGCGTTTAGGCTCACTACCAGCCTTAGTAGAAGCACAACGCTTGGGAGCCATTGAACGCTTGGGAGCCATTGTAAGGGTTAAACAGAAAGTTCAACAAAAAGTTCAACTTAAAACAGTCACGCACAGCACAGATTAAAGTACACAGTAACGTAGCAGCATCTACCCGGTGAGAGAGCGGCAAACAAAGTGGCCGCGAGAAGATGCTGCAGATCGGAGAAGCGGTCAAAACACCAATCACAGGCTAGATTACAAAACTTGGGAGCTGATTCGTCATCTATCAGCACTGGAACCAATCACAGTCTGTCTTACACATGCTACGTAGTAGTTACAAATTCAAATACAGTGAACCCTCGTTTATCGCGGTAGATAGGTTCCAGACGCGGGCGCGATAAGTGAAAATCCACGTAGTAGTGACATCATATTTACCTATTTATTTAACATGTATATTCGGACTTTTAAAACCTTCCCTTGTACGTAGTACTGATAACAAACCACCCTTTAATGTACAGAACACTTAATGCATGTACTACAGCACCCTAAACTAAAACAGGCACAAATATTAAAGGCGATTTTATATCATGCGTTTCCTAAACACCTAAAAAGCACGATAAAAAATGGCAACCAATGTTTTGTTTACGTTCATCTCTGATCATAATGAAGAAACAAACTCATTTAGTGTACACATATATGTATAGGTTAGTTTTTGCATCGATTATATTGATTATACAGTACTGTATGTTGATTTTTTTATTACCAATGTTTTAGTTTACGTATTTTTCTTAGGACTTCCAAATGAAATCTTTTTCTTTATGACGCCGCCTGAAACGACGGCGTGTACGCTCAGTAAACAACCACGCTCAGAACAAACAAGGCATTTAACGCGCATGATGATAGTGATAAATAATGATACAGTACATACAGTATTTACAGTAAAAGCATTTACAAAATATGTTACCTTACAAATATAAATTATACAGTATTGTACGTAGCAAAGCAGGAAAACAATTTATGAGAGAGAGAGAGAGAGAGAGAGAGAGAGAGAGAGAGAGAGAGAGAGAGAGAGATAGAGAGAGAGAGAGAGAGAGATTGTTTTACGTACGTAAATGTAAATTTTAAACAAAAAAAATATGATAGGTTACAACATGTAGACTTTTAAAACCT
The DNA here is from genome assembly GCF_036898095.1 of Palaemon carinicauda. Classification (NCBI taxonomy): domain Eukaryota; kingdom Metazoa; phylum Arthropoda; class Malacostraca; order Decapoda; family Palaemonidae; genus Palaemon; species Palaemon carinicauda. The sequence goes on along the minus strand of NC_090725.1, from coordinate 109,133,025 downwards.
TCCCTTTAACTTAATGCATACAGTACGTACATTACTAAACTATAAAACAGGCAGTAAGAATATTAAAGTAAAAAATAAAGATTGTTACTGTACTCACCACGAAAGAAGTTGAAGAAAAACTTGAATGGTGATGGCGATGAATTTGCTGCACAGTAGAAATTATGATGATGAAGCTGATGATGTGTTCTACTGTGCAGTCAATGATAGTATTTTACGTCTCTTCAGACGGAGGTTTCTTTTCCTGGGACACCTCTTCAACTTCTTCCTGGGAAACTTCTTCAATTTCTTCCGAAGGCGTACTAGCAGGAGGAACTGGCTCTTTTTTGCGAGGCTGGAAGAACATTGTGATCGGAAGTTGTTGCCGCTGCTTCTTTTTTCGATCCAAGAGCATCCTGTAGGGAGTCATGATGTCATCGACCTTGTTGGAGAATTGCATCGAGCGAACCATATCCTCGTCCCACTCTTGTAACATTTCTTTCGCCTCCTTGATATGGTTGCAGAACTTGGCAAGCCGTTCTAATGTTAAGCCCGTTTCTTCGACATTTTCTTGGGTCTCTTCCTGGGTATCACTCTCTTCCTCACTTGCCGATTTCGTCAGGTCTTCGAGGTCTGCGTCAGTTAGGGGCTGGGAATGGCAGTCCAACAACTCGTCGACGTCTTCAGTCGTCATGTCGCCAAACCCGTCACCTCCAATTATGGCAGCCAACTGCACAGATTTCCGTATTGCAGAGTGTTGGATTTCCGACGGAGTAAATCCCTTGTCGTCGTAAACAATATCGGGCCACAACTTCTTCCAGCTCGCATTCACGGTTGCAGGTTTCATCTCTTGAAGTGCCTTCTGAATATTCTGCAGGCACGTGGCTATGGTGTACTGCCGCCAGTACGCCTTCAAGTTGAAATCTTCATCCTCGTCATCTTGGGCAGCATCCACACACGCAACGAGGTCCGCCAAGGTATTCTTCGTGTAGAGGGCCTTGAACGCCCTGATAACCCCCTGGTCCATCGGTTGAATTAATGACGTGGTGTTGGGTGGCAGGAACTCAACCTGAACGCCCTCACGCGACACGTCAGTTGCGTGTCCACCAGCGTTATCCA
>NC_090725.1:109116930-109126930 GCF_036898095.1 Palaemon carinicauda | reverse complement strand
TCCAAGTCCAGATGGAGACGATGGCCAGGGACACAAGGACCCCAGGCTTCTACATGGTCTTGGCTAAGACCCATCTTGCCACCCTGACGAAGGATTTCTATAGCTTCATCAGGGCCCGGAGAGCATGTAGAGAGTTCGTGTTTGCGGATGCCACCGTAAAACACGAACCCCAAAAACTGATTTCCTCCAACATCTGGGGGAAAGATCTCTCCCCTAACGACCTCGTGAAAGAGATCGTTGACAGAGCCGCTATGGAGAACTGGAACCTTCTCCATAAGTGGGGCATGTCAAAGAAGAGGAAATCTTCTCAGGATGAGGGCCCCCAACCTAAGAAGAAGGCCAACAAGCCCAGACCCCAGCAGCGTCAGGCTAAGCGCCAGTTTCCGGCACCCGCCGGTCCCCAGTTGGTGGCTCAGCCCCAACAAACCTTTCAGTTGGTACCCCAGCCGGTGGTGGCTCAGTCACCAGTCTTCACGCCAGCCTACGAAAGGCAGTCGACTACCTTTCGTCCCAAAGGTAGAGGCGCCGGCAGAGACTCCTCTCGACGTCCCTCCAGAGGAAGAGGAGGGCGGGGAGCAGGCGGCCGAGGTGGTAAACCATCGGGAAACCAGAAGCAATGAGATGCTTCCGGTGGGAGGAAGACTCCGGCTCTTCCAGGATCGTTGGACCTTCAATCCTTAGGCTCACAGTATCATCAAGAATGGACCCGGGTGGAGCTAGGTGACACCACCCCCAGTCTTCCACCAATTTTTCCAACACTCCACCCCCGTCCTGGAAGAATACGTCCAAGAACTCTTGAACAAGAAGATGATCAAGAGGGTAAAGTCCACCAGGTTCCAAGGAAGACTATTCTATGTTCCCAAGAAGGACTCCAACAAACTCAGTGTCATTCTGGACTTGTCCCCTCTCAACAAGTTCATAGTGAACAACAAGTTCAAAATGCTGACTCTTCAGCACATAAGAGCCCTGCTGCCTCAAAAGGCTTACACAGTCTCGATAGACATGGCGGACGCCTACTGGCACATTCCAATGAATCGCCAGACCTCCTCCTACCTAGGATTCAGGCTTCAAAGAAGACAGTACGCCTACAGAGCCATGCCCTTCGGGCTAAACATAGCCCCAAGGATATTCACGAAGCTCGCAGAGACGATCGTCCAACAGCTACGCTTACAAGGCGTCCAGGTGATGGCTTACCTGGACGATTGGCTGGTGTGGGCAGCATCCATAGAAGAATGCCTGCAAGCTTCCACAAAGGTGATCCAATTCTTGGAACATTTGGGCTTCAAGATCAACACCAAGAAGTCTCAACTTTCTCCAACTCAGAAGTTCCAATGGCTAGGAATCCATTGGGACCTTAAGTCACACTGTCTTTCCATTTCTCTGAAGAAAAGAAAGGAAATAGCGGGATCTGTCAAGAGACTCCTAAAATCCAAACAGATTTCAAGACGACAACAGGAACGGGTGCTCGGCTCCCTTCAGTTCGCTTCAGTGACAGACCCAGTGCTAAGAGCACAGCTAAAGGATGCATCGGGAGTCTGGAGAAGATACGTATCAATCGCTCGAAGAGATCTCAAGAGACCTCTGCTGACCAGGCTTTGATCACTCCTAAAGCCATGGTCGGAGGCAAAGAACCTGAAAAGATCGGTACCTCTTCAACTACCACCTCCATCGGTCGTTATCCACATGGATGCATCATTAGAAGGATGGGGGGGTCACTCCCACCAACGAAAAGTTCAAGGAACATGGTCTCCTCTATTCAAGACGTTTTACATCAACATCTTGGAGGCCATGACGGTCGTTTCTCACTTTGAAGAGGCTGTCTCCTCGTCCCTCAGTCCACATCCGTCTGACTCTGGACAGCGACGTCGTGGTCAGATGTCTCAACCGTCAGGGCTCAAGATCGCCCCAACTCAACCAAGTGTTGCTACCCATTTTCCGCTTGGCGGACAAGAAAAGATGGCACCTCTCAGCAGTTCACATACAAGGATTCTGCAACGTGACGGCAGATGCTCTATCCAGGACATCTCCGATAGAGTCAGAATGGTCCCTAGACGCAGACTCATTCTCCTTCATCTCCCATCAAGTCCCGGAACTGCAGATCAACCTCTTCACAACGAGCGACAACAAACCACTTCCTCGCTATGTGGCCCCATATGAGGACCTCAGAGCAGAAGCGGTGGACGCCATGTCCCAAGATTGGAACACATGGACCAAGATTTACCTGTTCCCTCCACCCAATCTTCTGCTGAAAGTCCTCACCAAGCTGAGATCCTTCCGAGGAACAGCGGCCCTAGCGGCACCCAAGTGGCCCCGGAGCAACTGGTTCCCATTAATCCTGGAATTAAAACCCAAAATAATTCCCCTGCCAGACCCAGTTCTATCCCAGCAAGTTCAGAAGTCGACTCTTCGCTTCATCAAGAAAAACCCGAGACCTTCATCTCATGATCTTCTCTCCCTAGCCGTCAAGAAGAGGTTTGGGATCTCGAAGAAATACTTAGACTTCTTATTACTCTATGCCTTCCAGATAGACCTGTCCAATGACATCTTTAACAAGCTGCCAAAGGCATGTGCTAGGCTAAGACCTGCACCCCCACCGAGAGCCATTTCTTAGTCTCTAGACAAGGTGCTCCACTTTGCCTCAAGTATGGACAGTGCAACTTGCTCTCTGAAAGATTTGACCCAAAAAGTGATTTTCCTATTTGTTCTCGCCTCGGGAGCCCGAGTCAGTGAAATACTGTAGTGGCATTATCAAGAGAAGAGGGCCACATCCAGTTTGCTGAAACAGGCAAGCTTACCCTCTTTCCTGACCTGTAAGTTTACTTGTGAACGAAGGTTCTGGAGTGGGAGGTGAGACCTTCTGGACTCACCAGTGGTAGCTTATACACCCTCCCCGGAACCCCCCCAAGCGGCGGCGCGAGCCCTAAACCACGCCCCCTTGGGCGGAGTTACCAGGGACGAGCGGGTTGACTCGGCAATGGAAGTCACATTTTTGAAGTTGTAATAGAACAAAAAATAACACAGAAGTGGTTGAGCTTACCTTGGTTGTGCAAGTTATGAAGGAATTACTGTGAAGGGGCAAATTGTTGGACATAAAGGTCTTTTTACTAGTAAATTCAATCTTCTTGTGCTCTCTTGGTTGATATGAATATTGAAAGATTCCAGTTAGTTTGTTTTCTGTGGAATAAGTGTGATTGTATGTGTGTGTTCTTGTATATATAACCTACTCTGCTGAATTATGAAGTTGTTAGAATATTCCCTCCTAAGTACATGGTCTCCTCGGCTCACGGGGAAAGGGTTGGAGGGGGACCCAGACCTTGAGTCCGGAAGGTCTCACCTCCCACTCCAGAACCTTCGTTCACAAGTAAACTTACAGTTCTGGAGAGAGAGGTCTCAACCTTCTAGACTCACCAGTGGTAGCTAGGCAGATGCTTCAGGGGGCTTGAAGATGAAGTCCAGCGACCACAGCATCGAAAGCTCCCTGTAAGCCGAGGAGAGCATAGTAAGAGCTGAAGACAGAGTCGCTTCTCCAATTCATTCTGGACATGATTTCTTGTATAGATACTCCATTGTATAGCAGTCTTGATGAAGCTTGACCCCTTATAGAGTGGAAATTAGTTGACTGTTTAGTTGCATTTGGGTCGGCTCTGAAAATGCACTCCCTAAAAAGTTGTCTCATTTTTTGTAAGGACATTATCTTGAAGTGTTCATCTAGCCATATGTGGTCTTTCCTGTCTATGTTTCTTTCCATACAGACTTTGTTTGTGTATTCCAAATAGAAGTTCAATTGTCTGACTGGACATATTTTTGGTCTGTTAGGAAGCTTCCTAAAGCTGATCTCTATTGGCGTGTAGTTGTTCTTTTGGTTTTTGGCCATGAAGGAAGGGTGGTTCCGTAAGACAATGTGTTCTGGGGTGAAGGTGCTCCTGGAAATGCAGAGATTGTTAAATTGATTTGCTCTTAAAGGGCAAGCTGAGGCTACTAAGAACAAGGTTTTCTGTGTCAGTAGTAAGGTAGAGTTATCTCTCGTGGTGTTGAGAAACGAGATTACTTTGTCTAGATCCCAGCCAGTGAACTGGTGAGAATTGCTAGGCTTCCTTCTATTAACTCCCGATATCATTGCTCTGACATATTTGTCTTCTGCAAGACAGTAACCTGGGAAATAACCTGACAAGATAGGACCTAAAGCTGCTCGGTAGCTCTTCAGGGTATTGTAAGACAGTCCCCTGTCTATAAGGTGATTAAAAAATAAAATAATTGCTAAAAGGGGGAATTTGTTGTCTCTTCCATACTCCTTGTGAATGAAACTTTTAAAAATGTTATATAGGTTTTCATACTTGTGCAAGGAGCTGTCCCTCAAGCTGATAGCAATTTTGGAGCAAACCTCAGGAGGAAAGACATTAGGGAGCTGATCCTTTAAATTTTGAAGGCGATCAAAGTTGATTGGAGCTTTGCTGAGGGTGAGATACAATCCTTGAGAACTATCTGGTAGTCTTCGATCTTCACAGTATATCGTTTGTGCTGCTTCGCGACTGACCTCACTAATGGAATCCATGGTTCCGTCCCCTGCAATATGGTGCAGAAAAGCATGTTATTATTGCATTCTTTATAGATTTTAAAAGCTACTTTGTGTAGTAAGAATCCAGGTGGAAAGGCATATAGAGGTGTTGATTCCTTCCTGCTAATCGTAAGTGCATTATTGCTGATGGCTTTTTGGTTTGGAAGAGATGAACAAAACTTTTTGCACTTAGTATTGAAGCCATTTGAGAACAGATCTATTTCCGGGGTGAAATTTTAGTCAGAGCAGATTAAGGAGAATAGACTGTCACTGAGGGAAGTTTCTGTGTGAATGGAACCCAGGTCCCTGGAAAGTGAGTCTGCGATGGTGTTACTTACTCCCCTGATCCATCTGGAATTTATCTGTATGTTGTGATCCTTCATGGTACAAAGTATTTTCCTGACCAGTTCATGAGCTAACTTGTTTCTGATACTACCCTGTTTCCTTAGCCAACAATTAGTAACCTTTGAATCAACATGTATTAAGACTACTTTGTTGTATAACCTTGTGGTGAAGTGTTCCAAAGAATAGAAGCAAGCTAATAACTCTCTTACATTGATGTGAAGGGAGGATTCTTCATTTGTCCAAGTTCCATTTATTGAGAGCATATTACTCGCTATTACTAATGCACCTCCCCAACCCTGGTTGGAAGCGTCCGTGAAAAGTTCTGCATCTATTTGTGGTTTTGGAATGTTAACCCCTCTGTACATTTGTCTCTGTTCCCATGGCTTTAGGTATTTTTTGAAGGTGTGGGGAATGATTTTGTACCCTGAATTAAAATAACTGTGGTATCTGTGGAGATATTTAAGATGGAATCTTCCCAAGCTTGTATAGGATGCACTGAAATTTAAAGCTCCGATTAACATTTGATAGGAATGAAGGTCAGATTTAACAGAGTTGGAGAAAGCTTTGGCCAATTCGACACACTTCTATATGTTTTTCCCACTGGGATTCATAGTTTTCTTAATCATATTGTAATGCACTCCTAAAAATTCAATTCTTTGGGTCGGTTCAATTGTAGATTTTTTAAGCGAGATATTCCATCCTAAGTCTGACAAGATCTTAATGACTAACTGAATGTGATTTTTACATTTAAAAATAATCTTTTGCTAATATAAAAATGTCATCGAGATAATTGAATATTAAGATGTTATATGAAGTTCTAATATACTTGATCACCGTGTACATTATCTTTGAAAAAATATAAGGTGCTGTCTTTAGTCCAAAGGGTACCACAGTCCATTTGAACTTCCTTTTACCTAATGTGAAGGTTAAAAATTTCTGGCTACTTGCATGTAATGGAATGTGCCAATAAGCATCTTTTAAATCTAGTTTGCAGGCCCAAGAGTTTAGATGTAGATAGGGAAATATAGTATTGGCCTTGAGCATGGTAAAAGAAGGTTTTTTAATCATTGTGTTGAGCACCTTCATGTCAAAGATTAGTCGTACTCTTCCATCTGGTTTTAATTTATAAAATAAGTGGTTGGATTAGTAAAAGGAAGTTCTGGGGATCTGCTCTATGACACCTAGTTTTAGCAGTCTGTCACATTCGCTTTCCAATATTTTATGCTTGTTAATTGAATAAAATCTATCTTTACCTGTTCTTTTTAAAGACCTCTGGGCTTTTAGTTTATAATTAAATGGAATTCTCACCCCTTCATTGATAATTTTACAAGCAAAAGAGGCATTAGGAAGCTTTCTCCAACTATCAATATTCTTTAGTAATGACTTACCTATCCTATTCTCTGGGGGGCTCTGGGAGGAGTTATTCATTGGGTTTGAGGCCAAAGGCAAGGTCTCTTTACTTCTATCCTGATTTATAGCATTTGGCCCAATGTCATGATGGTCTGGTGCAGAGCAAAGCTCGTTATTATCTGGTGCTGAGCAAAGCTCATTAACAACTGGTGCTGAGCAAAGCTCGTTATTAACTGGTGCTGAGCAAAGCTCATTAACTGGTGCTGAGCAAAGCTCATTATTAACTGGTGCAGAGTAAACATCGTTATCAATTGGTGCATAAAATACTGGTGCTGAAAAAATCTCTCTTTGAACTGGTGCTGAAAAAATCTCTCTTTGAACTGGTGCGGAGCATGGCTCAATTTCTAGGGTCTTTCTTTTCTCTGGCTCCTGAACTATTAGCTTGTCCATTTTGTGACCTCCCCCCCCTGTACCCACCTCGCCTATTACCTCTTCTAAGCGGCTGAGACTTGAATCTAAAGTTAGGGTTACCTTTGAGGAAACTGAACCTTCTTCCCTGAAATCTGCCCCCAAAGTTGAATTTCCTACCCCTGAAGTTTGCTGCCCCTCCTCTGAGGAGGGGACCCTTGTGAAAGCAGGCAGCAATGGCTGAGTTTTGGTCTTCAGTTAAATTCCAAACTTCTTTGATGTCTGCTTTGATAAATTCCAAACTTCTTTGATGTCTGCTTTGATTATAAGATCTCTTATCTCTTCCTTGAGGTATCTAGGAAGTGCTCTGCTTCTGAAATTTCTTATCAAATTTTGTATGAGGTCTATGCTCCTTAGGGGACCAATAATAATCTTGGACAAAAAATCAATGTCATTTACTTTGGAGGGGTATACAATGTGTGCCAGTACTGCATGCCCTTGAAAGGCAGAAATACTCATTTTGATATTTTCTATGTCATAAAAAATTTTTCTCTTGTAGCTGTCATCAAATACCTTACCTTCAGGCCAGAAATTCAACTTTGGAGTATTAATTAATTTAAAAAAGTCTGAGCACTCCTTATTTTGACTACTAACAAAGAATTTATCACGGTTATCACTATGGCCTTCACTGAAAGTTAATGCTACTAGTGAATTATTCAATTGAATTTTCCCTTCTCTATGAAAAGATGGTTCAGCTTTGAAATTGGTGGAAATATATGAAGGAATGGGTTTATGGAAGGTAAGAAGGTTGAAATCCTCGTAATCACTTTCATCTCCATTATTATAAAAGGAAAAGAGGTCTAAATTTGCACTTTCAGGTACAGTGATACCTCGGTACTCGACCATAATCCGTTCGAGATCCGTGTTCGACCTCCGATTTGTTCGAGTACCGAATTTTTTTTCCCCATAAGAAATAATGGTATATATTCTATTCCGTTCCCAAGCACTCGAACAGGCCCAAAATATTAATAAAACGTGTACCTAAACAACAATAATTATCTAAATGTGTATGAAATTGGTCAGAAAATCCTATAAAACAATTTTAAACCATTTACTGTACTAAAATAAAACAATTTTAAACCATTTTCTGTACTGTAGTGAACATACCTTTGAGCAGCGGTTCGATGGCATACAGGGATGGATGTGGAGAGGATGGAAGGGGGAGGTTACTGCTTGGAAGGAGAGTCCCCTTCCATGATGTGGCGGGGTAGTTCTCCTTCAGGAGTTGTTTCTCTCTCCAATGAAAGGGTGGGCAGATCTATTTCAGGGGTTTCTTCTCTTCTTTGTCTCTTCTTTGGAGGAGAAACAGGCTTTGATGTAGCAGCTTTCTTTTCTTTTGTGAAAAACTGGTCTATTGTTAATTGTTTCTTCCTCCTCTGCAGTATTCTTCGAAAATGATACATGACACTATCATTAAACATATGCACTGCCCGGTTTGCTACTGCAATTTCTGGGTGGTATTTTTCAGCAAAAGCCTGCACATCTGCCCACTTGGAACAAATTTCATTGATGAGAGAACTTGGAACATCCTCCCTTACCTCATCCTCTTCTGAAGATTCCTGCTCCACAATCAGATCCTGCTGCTGTTGTTGTTGCAGGTGCAACAATTCCTCCACAGTCAACTCGGTAGAATGGCTTTCTACAAGCTCATCAATATCATCCTTGTCGACCTCAAGCCCCAAACTCCTGCCCATGACAACAATTTCCTCAACGACATCAGTGTCATCAGAAATTACAGGGGTAGCAGTGCTTGGACCCGCCTCTGGTTGGAAACCTTCAAACTCCCTCTCTGTGACACATGATGGCCACAGCTTACGCCAGGCAGAGTTCAATGTCCTATAGGTCACACCTCGCCAAGCTTGGTCAATCATGTTAACAGAGTTGAGGATGCTGAAGTGTTCCTTCCAGAATTCCTTTAGGGTCAACTTCGTGTCACTGGTCACTTCAAAACACTTTCTGAAAAGGGCCTTGGTATAGAGTTTTTTGAAGTTTGAAATGACCTGTTGGTCCATGGGCTGGAGTATGGGAGTAGTATTGGGGGGCAAGAATTTGATTTTGATAAAGCTGTATTCTTCTTTCAAGTCATCCTCGAGACCTGGAGGATGTGCAGGAGCATTGTCCATAACCAGAAGACATTTCATTGGCAAGCTCTTTTCAATGAGGTAAGCCTTAACCTGGGGGGCAAACACTTCGTTTATCCACTCAGTAAAGAATTGTCTTGTGACCCAAGATTTAGTGTTCGAGCGCCACATAACTGGTAGTGCACTTTTACAAATATTATTTCGTTTGAACACCCGGGGGTTGTCCGAGTGGTACACTAACAAGGGTTTGATCTTGCAATCGCCACTTGCATTTGCACACAGCAACAATGTTAGCCTATCTTTCATTGGCTTGTGACCTGGCATCTTCGTCTCGTCCTTGGTAATGTACGTATTGGCTGGCATTTTCTTCCAAAATAACCCAGTCTCATCACAATTAAAGACTTGTTGTGCGATCAAATTTTGTTCATTTATGTACCGATCGAATTCCCCCACGTATTTATCGGCTGCAATTTGATCCGAACTAGCTGCCTCCCCATGCCTAGTAACACGATGAATACCTGTTCTATTACGAAACTTCAAACCAACCCCTGCTCGCTTTAAATGTAAATGAATCACTTTCACTGGTACTCGGACTTTTCTTCACTAATTCTTCATAGATATGCAACGCTTTTTCACAAATGAACGCTTCACTAACACTTTCCCCGGCCAACTGTTTTTCTTTAATAAATATTAAAAGCAACTTTTCCATCTCCTCAATCACTTGTGGCCTTTGCTTAGTTACCGCCGTAACTCCCGTTGCAACATTCGCCTTCTTAATCATTTCTTTATGCTTTAAAAACGTAGAAATGGTCGACTTCGCCATTCCGTATTCTACCGCTAAATCGGACACTCGTACACCATTCTCATATTTCGCTATAATTTCCTTCTTCAACTCGATCGTTGTTCGCACTGTTTTCCTCTTCTCCTTCCCCTTAACACTCATTACTTTCTTGGGACTCATTATGAAAGCTAAAAAAGCAATTAAAAGCACTGAAAATCACTAAATCACAACGAATGCTGATCGCGCGTTGTCTGAGTGACGCTCTCGAGAGAACTGATGCTTCCCGAACAAGCGAGAGTGGCCGAGATGGCGCGATCATCACAAAGCCCATGCGGTCGTCACGTGTTCGGCTGGTCGAGTACCGAATTTTTGGTCGAGCACCGCAGCAAAAATTTCTCGAAAATTTTGGTCGAACTCCGA
>NC_090725.1:109096930-109106930 GCF_036898095.1 Palaemon carinicauda | reverse complement strand
GTTAGCCAGAACGACATTCCCAGTATATATTCGCTTTAATAAATTTAGCTATTTAGCGATTTTAGAAAGGAAATTTTATATTATGCCGATTGTACAGTGGATTTGGCAACTTATTTACCGAGCCCCACTAGTGCTAGGCTAGGCTTCCTAGCCTAGGCACCTTCATTTACTTTCATGCATGATATAGTGTTCCTAGTGTGATAATTTATTGAAGCTTTGGGCAATATTTTATACATATAAGATATTACTGCTTATAAATTTTCCTCTTCCAAGATAGTATACGAGAGAGTTTCGGTGATCGATTCTCACCGCGCCTAGGCTACTAGCCTAGGGGCTTTAGCATACTTTCATACATGTCCCCGATTGCTCTTGTATCATTTTATTAAGTGGAGACTGACACCTCCTATTCTTTTTAAGACGATACTAATCTCCTTGGGAGATTTAAGAGCAATCTCTCTCCCTTTGAGTTAGCCTAGGCTAACCCTAGTCGGCTTTACCGTGAATTTTATTCGGGTAAATCTAGGCTAGGGTGTTTCTGTCCCTTCCCTCAACCGCAGAGGCCAGTTTTGAGTTTAGGACAGAACATCAGAGTATTCGTCTGTGATCGGTGGCTGTCTGGCTTGGTGAATTGAATTCCTAGGTCAGGTTAGGCTACCGATGCAGGAGGCTAGACCTCCCTAGGCCTCACCTGAAGGCATTAAGCTTGCCGCACACTGAGCCCGAACGGACGCGCCCGAACAGAACCGAAACATACGATAGAAATCGAAAGCATGCATTCTTATCTGACTGCGCACACTGGGCCAGAACAGAACGGAACCGACGCGCCAGAAAAGAGCGGAACCAACGCAGTATTCTTTGAAAGATATTTTTTCTGAAGCGTCGGTGGCGTCTGACAGGCTGCGCATGCGCAGAACGACTGCAGCGGTTGTTTTGGAGAGAGTTGCTGAGGAATTCGGAGGTTAGTGTGATAGCAACCAATATTTTTCTGATGTCAGAAATTTGACGAATGTATTTTAATAACAATGATGTAAACATATGATTTATTACAAAGATTTTAGGAGTGATTATTATTTAATATTATTGTTTAGTATTACAGTATTATTATCATTATTTTTTTCCTTTTTAACTAATGTCAGAAATTTGACGAACGTACTTTAATAACAATGATGTGAACATATGATTAATTACAAAGAATTTTGTGTGGGTTCCGTTCTGTGGCTTCTGGCTCAGTGTGCGCGCTGGACGTCGTTTCTGTTCTCTTCCGACGCTTCGGTGGCTTCGGCGGCGGTTCCGCTCCGGCTCAGTGTGCGGCAAGCTTTGTATATGATATGATGCCTTCTCCCTGCGGCCTAGCAGACAGTCCTGTGCCAGCAGAACCTTAATCTGAAGAATTAAATTCTTCTCTTGCTTAGGGTCTCCGACACTAGACTGTTCCTAACTGCCGTCTCACCCTATTAGGCTAACCCCAGAATAGGGAATCGAATTCCCTGGCCCCTTGGGGTTATCCTTACACTGGAACGGAGTCTTTTTAGGTGGGGTAGAACCTGCCGGCTACTACCTCACCTACAGGACCCTCACCCCTCCCCTTTCTGTCCTTTAGTGATGGCCTAGCCTTCACACATCTTGGCCACCATTCTACATTCGACCCTAGTGCGAGTAGATTGTTGGATTGGCTCGGGTTCTCTGTCGGCTGCTGGCAGAGATTTCCCTACCCTATCGAATGTTCTTCAGTCCTCTCTTGGTCTGCCTTCCATAACCCTGCTGGCTGGTACCGGCCGGGTTGTGGCTGGATGGAAGCCCGAATGTAATTCACCCTTCCATATGAACCCTCATTCTGGATGGGGGGCTGGAAGGCTGAGCCTTTGCTTCCCCTCCCATCCATGCTTTCTCTCTCTCTCAACAAGTATCCTGGGCAGCCGGCAGGACTGTGGACCGCCGGCAGGTTGCACTGCCGCTGAATGTTAGGGGTTGCCGACGATCAGCGACCCAATAACGGCCGGCACACACCGGCCGGCCGCTGGCAGCTATGATGACTGCCGGCAGCCGGTCGAATGTTTGTCTGACAACATCTCACTAACCGCCGGCTGCCGGGGGGACTGCCGAATGTCGGCGGCATGCAACTGCCGGCGGTCTGCCGCCCACTACCACTAGAAGGCAGTACACCTTCTTCTTAAACCCAGGAACTACCATGCCGGCATGCGCCGGCAGGTACTACAGTATATGGCCGTGGAGTGGTCAGTAAAAATTACGATATTGATTATACTGCAATAAATAAACCTCTGTACGGTCTGTAGGGTAGCCCATACATTTCCAACCTACAAGGTGCTTCATGGGCAGCCTATTGTGAGACCACTAGATAAAGAGAGCGATTCTCTCTTTTCATAAAAGTTATTACTGATCACTTTATTCAATCCCCAATATTGAATTCCTGAAGACGGTGTTATGTTACACCTTCATATATCCTGAGGATAAATGTCTTCTTTAATAATTCTATCTTAGAATGCTTGAGATTCAATATTGAGGGAGGTCATAGCAATTGGCTGAGCAGGAAACACACGTAGGTGTCTTTCCTCTTTCCTTTCTAGCTTACCTATCCTAAGCTAAAATATACATAACATTGTATGATAAATTTTGTGAGATAATTCATCGAATACTCATCCGCCTTTCCTTTCTTTACAGGAGGAGCATCCCGAGTGCAGGAACCATTTCTGCAAGGTCCGCAGAAAGAACTTCTGCAGCCATGGAATGTGCAGGACCCACGTGCGCTGCGCGGCGACGAAGGGCTCTCTTAAGTATTGGGACCCCCAGGTATGTGACGTATGTTCCAATCTGGTTACTGAGGCTTTTGATGATCAAAAGTCGACTGAGTCAAGGGATGCAGCAAGAGAGAAGCTGCGGAAATGGGTCAGGGGTTTTCAAAAGAATGCCACCGGCCCATACCTTCCTAACGAAAGGATGAGAGCTTGTCTTTTCAATAAGGCATCTTCAGATGCAGTTATCCCTCAACCTCAAGCAGAGATCCCTCTCGTCCAGATTCCTATAGAATCTGAAGTTTCGGATGCCATGGACATTCAGCTAGAAGACAATATGTCGGTAGTTTCCGAGAAGACGGAACGGAGTCTTCTAGCAGAAGAGCAGGAACAGGAGTCTGTCTTACCTCCTGAGGGCGACGATGAAGGAACCAAAATTATTTCGGTTTCATCGGCTCCGGTGGCTGAGCCCATCCCGTCGACCTCCTCTGCCCCCCCAATTGGACACAATAAGTCACACCCTAACATCTCTCCTGTCTATGTTTCAGGACATGAAGAAGGAGTCATCTGAGAAAGAAGCTTTGCTTCGGACTGAGATGCACCAGCTCGTGACTTCCCGTTTAGCCCCGAAGAAGCTAAACGTTAAGGACCTTCCCACTTTCTCGGACGTCAACCCTTGGAGGTATGCTGAACACGTGCCTATGTCATGAGGGAAGATCTTCCTCTCTGACAAACTGGGTACGGTCCCAGTAGAGAACATTCAGTTCTGGCCCAGCAAAGGGGCCTATCCTGATTGTTACGTTTGTCTGAGGACGGAACCTCCCTCGAAAGAGGAGACAGAGCCGAAGGAAGTCATAATATTTGACCTCCCCAAAGCCCAAGCTTTGTTCACCAGTACCTTGAAAGAGAGGGCCTTCACTAGCTCCAAGGTACCGGCTCTCAGCAAGAAGCACCCGTCCTTCATTGCTGCTTCTTCCCGTGCCTTCCCCTTTAAGGTAAAAGGGTTCAAGGCAGCCTTAAAGGCAGTCGAGGCAGGGAAACCTTGCCCCACATTTTCCCTTGCCCTACCATCAGATGATGCAAACTGGAGGGATGTCTATAGCATCTTCTCAGTCGGGAAGTTGGAGGCTGACATTGCCGGACGTCAGTTCGGAGAAGACCTTGTTAAGTTGTCGGACTTCCTCCTGCGCAGGGAGCAGGAAACGAAGGAAAGACTTGCCTCCTCTATGTCCCTACAGACTGGACTAGAGACAATGGCAAGTGTTCCAGAAACCCCAGACATGTACATGGTCTTTGCCAAAGCTCATTTGGCAAGTCACCAAAGACCTGTACAACTTTATCAAAGCCAGACGGGGATTGTAGAGAGTTCGTGTTCGCCTCGGCTGCGGTGAGGCACGAACCAAGGAAGCTGATGGCTTCCAACATTTGGGGAAAATACCTCTTCCCAAACAAAGCGGTCAAAGAGGTTGTCGACAAAGCTGCCACGGAGAATAGGAATCTTCTCCAGAAGTGGGGCTTGTCGACCAAGAGAAAGTCTTCCAGTGAGGATGGTCCCCAACCCAAAAGGAAGACCAAGCAACCTAGAGTGCCCTCTCGCCCACCTCAACAACAACAACTTCCCGTAGCCACGGTGTCCCAGATGGTAACACAACCACCTACCACGTTTCAGCTGGTGCCCCAGCAAGTAGCGACAGTCGCCTGTTTTTACCCCAGCCTTTGAAAGGCAATCCACGACCTTTCGGCCGAAGTCTCGAGGTTCCTCTAGACGCCCCTCTAGAGGCAGGAGCAACAAAGGTGGACGTGGCCAAGGAGGCAAGTCCTCCGACCAGCACTCCAAGTGAGATGCTTCCGGTAGGAGGGAGACTTCTCCTTTTCCGAGATTGCTGGAACTTCGATCCCTGGGCCCACAATCTAATCAAGAACGGATTGGGGTGGAGTTGGAACACAACTGCACCAACTTTCCCTCAACTCTTCCAACACTTAACCCCCATTCTGGAAGAATATGTCCAAGAACTCTTAGACAAGGGAGTTGTAAGGAGGGCAAAGTCCATCAAATTCCAAAGAAGGCTGTTTTGTGTTCCGAAGAAGGATTCGGAAAAGCTCAGAGTCATTCTGGACTTGTCGCCACTCAACAAGTTCATAGTGAACTACAAGTTCAGGATGCTTACTCTTCAACACATAAGGACACTACTGCCCAACAGGCATACACAGTCTCCATAGACATGGTGGAAGCATATTGGCATGTCCCGATCAATCGACAAGTTTTCTCCTACCTAGTATTCAAGCTGCAAAAGAGACAATACGTCTTCAGAGCCATGCCCTTCGGACTGAACATAGCCCCAAGGGTATTCACAAAGCTTGCGAACGCAGTCATTCGTCAGCTACGCCTAAAGGGAGTTAAGGTGATTGCCTACCTGGACGACTGGCTGGTATGGGCAGCATCCGAAGAAGAATGCACGCAAGCCTCCAAGGAAGTGATCCAGTTCCTGGAACATCTAGGATTCAAGATCAACCTGGAAAAGTCTCGACTATCTCCAGCTCAAAAGTTCCAATGGCTGGGTGTTCACTGGAACTTACAGTCACACTGCCTCTCCATTCCATCAAAGAAGAGGAGAGAGATAGCGGGATCTGTCAAAAGACTTCTTCAATCCGACAGAATATCAAGACGGCAACGAGAGAGTTTTGGGGGTCTCTCCAGTTTGCTTCAGTGACAGACCCAGTGCTGAGAGCACAACTAAAAGATGCATCAGGAGTCTGGAGAAAATACGCATCAAACGCTCGAAGAGATCTACCAAGACCAATACCAACTCGTCTGCGATCACTCCTCAAGCCATGGTCAGAGGCCAAGTACCTAGAGAAGAAGGTACCCCTAAAACCGCTTCCATCTTCAGTCACCATCCACACGGATGCCTCGAAGGAAGGATGGGGAGGCCACTCTCACCAACGGAAAGTCCAAGGAACCTGGTCCTCCCTCTTCAAGACCTTCCACATCAACATTCTGGAAGCCATGGCAGTTTTTCTATCACTGAAGAAACTGAAACTTCGCTGCTCGATCCACATCCGGCTGGTCTTGACAGCGAAGTGATAATGAGATGCCTAAATCGATAAAGCTCGAGATCGCCTAAAATCAACCAAGAGATGTTTGGCCATCTTCCGCCTGGCGGAAAAGAAGAGATGGCACTTATCAGCAGTTCACCTCCAAGGGTTCCGCAATGTGACGGCGGACGCTCTATCCAGGCTCACCCCGATAGAGTCAGAATGGTCCCTACACGCAAGATCATTCTCCTTCATCTTACGCCAAGTCCCAGGACTGCAGATAGACCTCTTCGCGACGAGCGACAACAAGAAGTTACCCAGGTACGTAGCCCCGTACGAGGATCCTCTAGCGGAAGCAGTGGATGCGATGTCCATAGATTGGAATACAGACGCTCCCCAAGATACGAACATCCGTGTTACGAACATCCGGATATACGAACATAAATTGACGGAAGTCCAAACATGTTCGTAAACATCCGTAGATTTCATCGCAAGTTTAAACACTCACTCACTCACTCTCACTCTCTCTCTCTCTCTCTCTCTCACTCTCTCTCTCTCTCTCTCTCTCTCTCTCTCTCTCTCTCTCTCTCTCTCTCTCTCTCTCTCTCTCTCTCTCCGTATTTTGATTTTTAATGCAGTTTTGAAAATTATTAAAAAATTCTTTATCCTTATTCGATGTTTCAATTATGGGAATAGTAACGGATCGGAAGAAAACCACTTGATTTGCCTCTCGCCTTCCGCCAGAAGAAATATAACGTCATCAGACTTTTGGCATTTTTTTTTATTTCTTAACATATTAGAAATATCTTCAAGTTGAATATTACATCAGCGGCCAATATGTTACAGAAAATCAGTTTCCCTACATTTTCTTATTATTAGGTATCATGCGAAATCGTTGTAGCTCTTTCTGTGTGTGTGTGTGCTCGCTCTGTCAATCGCATACGGGTAGTTAATTCTAAAGCTTCATACAGTATTCAATTTTTCGTTCAATATTAAGCCTTTCATATTTCATTAGACATTATTGTGTTTAATTGTGGTTTATTAAAGCACGTTCATATTTTTTCAATTTCTTGAGCATTTCAATAATCAACAATTACTTTTTGATTTACTTTTGGTTGGGAGATCAGCTGATCTCAAGGTGACGCTGCAGTATTACGATTATGCACACATATAGTACGAATAACACTGATTTATATAATTTTCATTGATATTCGAAATCTCTTCATAGTGAATATTACAACAGCGCCAATATATTATAGGGTATCACATTTTCCATACAGTTCGTTGATAGACCTTATTATTAGTTATACACGGAATACGCACCCCCAAACACACACACACTCTCTCTCTCTCTCTCTCTCTCCTCTCTCTCTCTCTCTCCTCTCCTCTCTCACCTCTCTCTCTCTCTCTCTCTCTCTCTCTCTCCTCTCATCTCTCGTCTCTCTCTCTCTCTCTCTCTCTCTCTCTCTCTCTCTCTCTCTCTCTCTCTCTCTCTCTCTCTCTCTCTCTCCTCTCTCTCCTCTCTCTCTCTCTCTCTCTCTCTCTCTCTCTCTCTCTCTACTCTCTCTCTCTCATCTCTCTCTCTCTCTCTCTCTCTCTCTCTCTCTCTCTCTCTCTCCCCCGTATTTTGATTTTTAATGCAGTTAAATCTTCATATTTCTTTGAAAAATATGAAAAAATTCTTTATATCCTTATTCGATGTTTCGATTATGGGAATAGTAACGGATCGGAAGAAAATCACTTGGTTTGCCTCCCGCCTTCCGCCAGAAGAAATATAACGTCATCAGACTTTTTTTTTCTTAACTTTACGGTAAGTTGTACTAATCTCATAACTAATGATACAGACCACTAAAACACTTGATATCGTTACTCGGCGTTTCGATTATGGGAATGCTGTAGTAAGATTACTCGGCAACATAATGAAAGGAAATCATTCAGTTTGTCAGCGCGCTTCCGCCAAATACATGACGTCACAAGATACGTGACGTATACTCTACAAAGAATGATTCCGTCAGTCAAAATTAAAATAAAACAATTCAGTAAACTAACCTTCTGCATTTTATTTAACAATACCAAAACAACCATGAAGCAGTTAAATGCACAGTACTGTTACATACAGTAAATACAGTACGGTACAAGTCAGCTGATTTGATCAGCGTGAAAAGGTAAACATTACAGTACAGTACATAATGCAAATGGCCGCTTGTTTACGCAAGTTTCAAGCAAAAAAAAAAAATGGGTAATGGAACAATAAAATAGCTTTCAGTACATTTATTTAAAAAAGGAATTAATGTACAGTACTGTACTAAATATACATTACACTATATTTACTACGATTTTACTTCATCAGCTGATTCAGAAATGCAGTGCATATGTATGGCCGATTGTTGTGCAAGTTTCTATTATGTAGTGTGCAGTACAGGATAATAAAACAACATACTGTACTGAATTTTACAGTATTATACAGACTACTGTAATATGATAAACTAAAATATTTGTAATAACCTATTTTATATGAAATGGGGCTATTTGTTGACTTCTAACGGCTGAAATCGAAGACATCTGAGTTAAGTTACGCCTACCCTAGACCAAAATTTAACACTAACGACTTACAAACAATCCAGCTTACGAACACACTCTCGGTCCCTATTGTGTTCGTTAGTTGGGGACTGTTTGTAGATGGTCCAGGATTTACCTGTTCCCTCCAACCAACCTACTGCTGAAGGTCCTCAACAAACTGAGATCCTTTCAGGGAACAGCAGCGATAGTGGCTCACAAGTGGCACAATAGCATATGGTTCCCACTGACAACGGAACTACGACTGAAGCTGATTCCGTTGCCGGATCTAGTTCTGACTCAGCAAGTGCAAAAAGTCGGCTGTCTCCGCTTCATCACAGAAAACCCGGAACCTTCATCTCATGATTTTCTCACCTTAGCAGTCAAGAAAAGGTTCGGGATTTCAAAGGACAGTATCAACTTTTTAGAAGAATACAAGTCGAAATCTACTAGAAGACAATACGAGTCTTCCTGGAAGAAATGGGTTGCCTTCGTCAAGGAAAAGAAACCAAAAGAGAATCTCTACAGATTTCTGTTTATCTTTCTTTATTCTTCTCCATGAACAAGGTTTAGCAGCCAACACGATCTCTACGTGTAAATCTGCCTTGACTAGACCCCTACTATATGCCTTCCAGGTGGACTTCTCGAATGAAATCTTCAACAAGATCCCTAAGGCCTGCGCTTAACTTCGGCCCGCAGCACCCTCCGAGGCCCATTTCTTGGTCCTTGGATAAGGTTCTTCATCTAGCCTCTACCTTGAACAATGAAGATTGCTCTCCAAAGGATTTGACTCAATAGGTGATATTCTTATTTGCACTAGCCTCAGAAGCCAGTTAGTGAAATATGGGCCCTTTCGAGGGATGATGGCCACATTCAGTTCACAGACTGCGGAGATCTGAACCTTTTTTCTGACCCAGCGTTTCTCGCTAAGAATGAGCTGCCCACCAAAAGGTGGGGTCCCTAGAGAATCTGCCCTCTGAAAGAAGATGCATCTCTATGCCCAGTAGAATACCTAAAGGTCTATCTTCGTAGAACTTCAGACTTTGAGGGAGGACAGCTTTTCAGTGGAGAAACTTCAGGTTCAACATTGACCTTGAAACAACTAAGGGCGAAGATCACCTATTTCATTCGCAGAGCGGATCCAATCAGCACACCCGCAGGTCATGATCCGAGAAAAGGTTGCTTTGTCTCTGAATTTCTTTCAGAACACGAGTTTTGAAAGTCTTCGCTCCTATACCGGATGGAAGTCATCCAGGGTTTTCTTCAAGCACTACGCGAAACAAGTGCAAGAGATTAAGCATTATGTGGTGGTAGCAGGTAGTGTACTAAAACCTGCCGCTTAAATTCTGCAAAGAACAGTGCACTAATTGGGACTTTAGTGAAGGTGTACACGTTTTCCTCCTACAGAGTGACATGTTTAGTGAAGTGTCTAAGTAGTGACACTATGAACTGTTCTAAGTATAAGGTGAAAGAAGCATAAAAGACTTACACGTGCCATGCGTATAAACTACGCAAGTGTTGATGAACTGTAAATGACAGAAATGAGAAATAATGAAATATTACGATATTTCCTTTACAGTGGCTTAAAGTTTCTTTTCAGATGAAACAGTTATTTCTGTTATTACTATTTTATTATGCTTTACACAATATTTCCAAAA
>NC_090725.1:109083738-109096430 GCF_036898095.1 Palaemon carinicauda | reverse complement strand
CTGGTATGGGCAGCATCCGAAGAAGAATGCACGCAAGCCTCCAAGGAAGTGATCCAGTTCCTGGAACATCTAGGATTCAAGATCAACCTGGAAAAGTCTCGACTATCTCCAGCTCAAAAGTTCCAATGGCTGGGTGTTCACTGGAACTTACAGTCACACTGCCTCTCCATTCCATCAAAGAAGAGGAGAGAGATAGCGGGATCTGTCAAAAGACTTCTTCAATCCGACAGAATATCAAGACGGCAACGAGAGAGTTTTGGGGGTCTCTCCAGTTTGCTTCAGTGACAGACCCAGTGCTGAGAGCACAACTAAAAGATGCATCAGGGAGTCTGGAGGAAAATACGCATCAAACGCTCGAAGAGATCTACCAAGACCAATACCAACTCGTCTGCGATCACTCCTCAAGCCATGGTCAGAGGCCAAGTACCTAGAGAAGAAGGTACCCCTAAAACCGCTTCCATCTTCAGTCACCATCCACACGATGCCTCGAAGGAAGGATGGGGAGGCCACTCTCACCAACGGAAAGTCCAAGGAACCTGGTCCTCCCTCTTCAAGACCTTCCACATCAACATTCTGGAAGCCATGGCAGTTTTTCTATCACATGAAGAAACTGAAACTTCGCTGCTCGATCCACATCCGGCTGGTCTTGACAGCGAAGTGATAATGAGATGCCTAAATCGATAAAAGCTCGAGATCGCCTAAAAATCAACCATGAGATGTTGGCCATCTTCCGCCTGGCGGAAAAGAAGAGATGGCACTTATCAGCAGTTCACCTCCAAGGGTTCCGCAATGTGACGGCGGACGCTCTATCCAGGCTCACCCCGATAGAGTCAGAATGGTCCCTACACGCAAGATCATTCTCCTTCATCTTACGCCAAGTCCCAGGACTGCAGATAGACCTCTTCGCGACGAGCGACAACAAGAAGTTACCCAGGTACGTAGCCCCGTACGAGGATCCTCTAGCGGAAGCAGTGGATGCGATGTCCATAGATTGGAATACAGACGCTCCCCAAGATACGAACATCCGTGTTACGAACATCCGGATATACGAACATAAATTGACGGAAGTCCAAACATGTTCGTAAACATCCGTAGATTTCATCGCAAGTTTAAACACTCACTCACTCACTCTCACTCTCTCTCTCTCTCTCTCTCTCACTCTCTCTCTCTCTCTCTCTCTCTCTCTCTCTCTCTCTCCGTATTTTGATTTTTAATGCAGTTTTGAAAATTATTAAAAAATTCTTTATCCTTATTCGATGTTTCAATTATGGGAATAGTAACGGATCGGAAGAAAACCACTTGATTTGCCTCTCGCCTTCCGCCAGAAGAAATATACGTCATCAGACTTTTGGCATTTTTTTTATTTCTTAACATATTAGAAATATCTTCAAGTTGAATATTACATCAGCGCCAATATGTTACAGAAAATCAGTTTCCCTACAGTTCTTATTATTAGGTATCATGCGAAATCGTTGTAGCTCTTTCTGTGTGTGTGTGTGCTCGCTCTGTCAATCGCATACGGGTAGTTAATTCTAAAAGCTTCATACAGTATCAATTTTTCGTTCAATATTAAGCCTTCATATTTCATTAGACATTATTGTGTTTAATTGTGGTTTATATTAAAGCACGTTCATATTTTTTCAATTTCTTGAGCATTTCAATAATCAACAATTACTTTGATTTACTTTTGGTTGGGAGATCAGCTGATCTCAAGGTGACGCTGCAGTATTACGATTATGCACACATATAGTACGAATAACACTGATTTATATAATTTTCTTGATATTCGAAATCTCTTCATAGTGAATATTACAACAGCGCCCAATATATTATAGGGTATCACATTTTCCATACAGTTCGTTGATAGACCTTATTATTAGTTATACACGGAATACGCACCCCCAAACACACACACACTCTCTCTCTCTCTCTCTTCTCTCTCTCCTCTCTCTCTCTCTCTCTCTCTCCCCCGTATTTTTGATTTTTAATGCAGTTAAATCTTCATATTTCTTTGAAAAATATGAAAAAATTCTTTATATCCTTATTCGATGTTTCGATTATGGGAATAGTAACGGATCGGAAGAAAATCACTTGGTTTGCCTCCCGCCTTCCGCCAGAAGAAATATAACGTCATCAGACTTTTTTTTTCTTAACTTTACGGTAAGTTGTACTAATCTCATAACTAATGATACAGACCACTAAAACACTTGATATCGTTACTCGGCGTTTCGATTATGGGAATGCTGTAGTAAGATTACTCGGCAACAGAATGAAAGGAAATCATTCAGTTTGTCAGCGCGCTTCCGCCAAATACATGACGTCACAAGATACGTGGACGTATACTCTACAAAGAATGATTCCGTCAGTCAAAATTAAATAAAAACAATTCAGTAAACTAACCTTCTGCATTTTATTTAACAATACCAAAACAACCATGAAGCAGTTAAATGCACAGTACTGTTACATACAGTAAATACAGTACGGTACAAGTCAGCTGATTTGATCAGCGTGAAAAGGTAAACATTACAGTACAGTACATAATGCAAATGGCCGCTTGTTTACGCAAGTTTCAAGCAAAAAAAATGGGTAATGGAACAATAAAATAGCTTTCAGTACATTTATTTAAAAAAGGAATTAATGTACAGTACTGTACTAAAATATACATTACACTATATTTACTACGATTTTACTTCATCAGCTGATTCAGAAATGCAGTGCATATGTATGGCCGATTGTTTGTGCAAGTTTCTATTATGTAGTGTGCAGTACAGGATAATAAAACAACATACTGTACTGAATTTTACAGTATTATACAGACTACTGTAATATGATAAACTAAAATATTTGTAATAAACCTATTTTATATGAAATGGGGCTATTTGTTGAACTTCTAACGGCTGAAAATCGTAGACATCTGAGTTAAGTTACGCCTACCCCTAGACCAAAATTTAACACTAACGACTTACAAACAATCCAGCTTACGAACACACTCTCGGTCCCCTATTTGTGTTACGTTAGTTGGGGGACTGTTTGTAGATGGTCCAGGATTTACCTGTTCCCTCCAACCAACCTACTGCTGAAGGTCCTCAACAAACTGAGATCCTTTCAGGGAACAGCAGCGATAGTGGCTCACAAGTGGCACAATAGCATATGGTTCCCACTGACAACGGAACTACGACTGAAGCTGATTCCGTTGCCGGATCTAGTTCTGACTCAGCAAGTGCAAAAGTCGGCTGTCTCCGCTTCATCACAGAAAACCCGGAACCTTCATCTCATGATTTTCTCACCTTAGCAGTCAAGAAAAGGTTCGGGATTTCAAAGGACAGTATCAACTTTTTAGAAGAATACAAGTCGAAATCTACTAGAAGACAATACGAGTCTTCCTGGAAGAAATGGGTTGCCTTCGTCAAGGAAAAGAAACCAAAAGAGATCTCTACAGATTTCTGTTTATCTTTCTTTATTCTTCTCCATGAACAAGGTTTAGCAGCCAACACGATCTCTACGTGTAAATCTGCCTTGACTAGACCCCTACTATATGCCTTCCAGGTGGACTTCTCGAATGAAATCTTCAACAAGATCCCTAAGGCCTGCGCTTAACTTCGGCCCGCAGCACCTCCGAGGCCCATTTCTTGGTCCTTGGATAAGGTTCTTCATCTAGCCTCTACCTTGAACAATGAAGATTGCTCTCCAAAGGATTTGACTCAATAGGTGATATTCTTATTTGCACTAGCCTCAGAAGCCAGTTAGTGAAATATGGGCCCTTTCGAGGGATGATGGCCACATTCAGTTCACAGACTGCGGAGATCTGAACCTTTTTTCTGACCCAGCGTTTCTCGCTAAGAATGAGCTGCCCACCAAAAGGTGGGGTCCCTAGAGAATCTGCCCTCTGAAAGAAGATGCATCTCTATGCCCAGTAGAATACCTAAAGGTCTATCTTCGTAGAACTTCAGACTTTGAGGGAGGACAGCTTTTCAGTGGAGAAACTTCAGGTTCAACATTGACCTTGAAACAACTAAGGGCGAAGATCACCTATTTCATTCGCAGAGCGGATCCAATCAGCACACCCGCAGGTCATGATCCGAGAAAAGTTGCTTTGTCTCTGAATTTCTTTCAGAACACGAGTTTTGAAAGTCTTCGCTCCTATACCGGATGGAAGTCATCCAGGGTTTTCTTCAAGCACTACGCGAAACAAGTGCAAGAGATTAAGCATTATGTGGTGGTAGCAGGTAGTGTACTAAAACCTGCCGCTTAAATTCTGCAAAGAACAGTGCACTAATTGGGACTTTAGTGAAGGGTGTACACGTTTTCCTCCTACAGAGTGACATGTTTAGTGAAGTGTCTAAGTAGTGACACTATGAACTGTTCTAAGTATAAGGTGAAAGAAGCATAAAAGACTTACACGTGCCATGCGTATAACTACGCAAGTGTTGATGAACTGTAATGACAGAAATGAGAAATAATGAAATATTACGATATTTCCTTTACAGTGGCTTAAAGTTTCTTTTCAGATGAAACAGTTATTTCTGTTATTACTATTTTATTATGCTTTACACAATATTTCCAAAAATTTCTTTAATTTTATATTGTATTATAAAATTACCCATATCCTTCTACCTATTGTTTAGCAATAAACACATCTTTGAATTTTGCGTCTCATTTCTCCCTACAAATTCTAAACATGCTATATAAATAAATGTGTCAGAGCACTTATTATCCTATTATTTTGAAAATATTCTGAACATATACTATATCTGTTCTAAGAGAACAACCTCACAATTATGTGTTATTGTATCAAGTATCAGTCCCTGGTAATGACTGATTTTATGTCTAATTGCTTTACTGACTGTACAAATTTCCTACATGAATGAAAATCTGTCTACCCTGCTTACAACACACCAAGTGGACCAGGGGAGGTGTCAGTAATCAATACAAACTTTGTTCCTTTCAGAATACAAACTATGTTTTACATAATATGATGAGACTAATATACAAACTGGTTTGCTAGATTGTTCATTGAACTTTCAATCCTCAGGTTTTTTTTTTTTTTTCCTAGAGTCTCCCATGACTCTTCCCTGTAGGGGGCAGGAAGCACTGACATAGTCCATGATCAGTTGAAAGGTGTATGGTGGTAACACCATGTGTCTCTAGGTCTAGATGACCAAGGAAAATTTATCTCGCGGTTATTGGCACTATTGGAAATCCACAGATACATTAATGCTCTGGTAAACTTCCATCAGGACGACATGGCCTGAGCCCAAAAAAACGGATTTTGAGCGAAGCGAAAAATCTATTTTTCGGTGAGGTAGCCATGTCGTCCTGATGGACCCACCCTCCTTTTACAAAGGATGAATGAATCCCTCCCAAACGTACTGTCTCTATAGCACCTCGCTAACGCTATAAAGAATGACAAGACGGCGCTGGGACGTGACGTCATACTGGCGCCCAACTATAGTATGTGTAGGAGCGTTGCCTTAATTACGGCCCACCTACAATTCTTGCCACTTTCCCCTCTCGAAGCGTAAACGCTATTAGGGGTGTAGATAGCTATGTGGCGTGTCAAGAATACGTCCTCTGATATTATGCGATATCCCATAAGGCGAAAGCCAGGGATATTCGCGCCAAGAAGTAAAATTCTCTGGGATATATCACTGTAGTTAAATATAACCTAGGAAGCTACTATGAAGGAACTTCCATCAGGACGACATGGTTACCTCACCCAAAAATAGATTTTTTGCTTCGCTCAAAATA
This sequence comes from Palaemon carinicauda, assembly GCF_036898095.1. NCBI lineage: Eukaryota > Metazoa > Arthropoda > Malacostraca > Decapoda > Palaemonidae > Palaemon > Palaemon carinicauda. The sequence continues at coordinate 109,090,682 of NC_090725.1, read as the reverse complement.
TATATATATATATATATATATATATATATATATATATATATATATATATATCTGGGTCGAACCTGTGGCGCCCGGTGAAAAGTCCTTCTTGTATACCTTTTCTGATAAAAACCTTCCAATTATACCAGAGAAAGATAAAAGCATGGAATGCTGAGGTTACAACCCTCGCGCGAGCACCTTTTGGGTGTCGTGTATAAAGCAAAGGCGCGTGAAATCCACTATTCACAGGTTGTCTTCCATTTAGTTAATTCCTTCGCCAAAGGGATGGGCCGATACAGAGGCCCTAGACACATCCCCATCGCCGCACCACCCACGCCACGACGCGAGCGCCATCTGAACTACATCCTTCTTTTTGGAATTCAAAGTGTTGAATGGTTTTGTTGTGCTCTCGGTCTTTTTTATCTATCGTGGATTTATTTTGTCATGTCCGAAGCTCCATCTTCACACATTCCAATGTTAAGTACCATAGTTTGTTTTGACAGTATTTTATTGTACCGGGCTTTTGTTTTATATCCAGTATAGTCTGTTTTATTATTCCCGTCTGGCCTTTCATGGCGGCCATTGTTTGTTCACTTGTTTGGGAATTCATCTTTATCTGCCCGTTTAGTACTCTGTCACTTAGGTTCTTGGTTAAGTCCCTGGCCTTATGCCTTTAGAACCGTTATTATTTTTATTTTTTTGTGTATTTATGCTCATGGTACTTTTTGCTAGTAAGTCCAGCCTACGAACGAGATAGCGATTTAGCTTTGTTTTTGTTTAGTAACCGCCCGAGGCGTTCGTCACTCGACTGTGCTATTTATTTTAAGTTTTAACGGATGCTATTCTTCGATCGTAGTGTTATATGGATGTACATTTTTATTTTATACGTTTATAATAGTGTTTTGTGATTTTTAGTCCTGTTTTTGTGTCCAAGAGAGCGAGAGATTGGGGTCCCCGTTTTCTGTTCGCAGTCACGAGTTACCCCTTTCTCTCGTTTTCTTTCTTAGCTCCGGTGGGGGAGCGGATTTCCCGTTTTCCGTTTTGTGCGTTCAGCGGGTTCTCCCTCCCTCACCTCTCCCCCTCTGGGTGGATGATAACTTACGAGTTATTTGTTTTTCGTGACTTTTCAATTGTTAGCGTTATTTTGGTCCGTGTTTCGTCCTCTCCCCGTTACGGCTCGGGAGTAGTTATGAACGTTTTCCACTCCGCCTTGAGTTATACTCCGCCACGAGGGATTCTCAATAACTTTCGTTCTATTGTTATATTTATATTGTTTACTACATGGGACGGGCTTCATATTGTTTAGATACGACCCTCCGGTGGCCCTTACTTCGGTCTCAGGCCACGGCCATATCCACAATAGCCTTTGTTATTACAACTGTGTTGTTATTCACAATAATTATTCAGGACCTTTCTTCTCCCTCCGGCCTCACCGGAGATCGTAAATACGCTTTACTATAATCTAAGCTTTAGTCTTTAGCTACGACTTAGCTTTTTATCTTTCACAATTGAATTATTAGCCACAATTGAATTATTCAGGGCATCTCATTATCCTCCGGCGTCACCGGAGGTCGCCCAAACACTTCACACTTAAAGTTGCCTTAGCTAATTAGCTAAGGCTCCTTTATTCAGGACATTTCATTACGATCCGGCCTCACCGGAGCTCCGGCTTCACCGGAGGTCGCCCATACACTTCACACTTATATTTGCCTTGCCTTTAGCTAAGGCTGGTGTTTGTATTTATTTTAAGGGCATGTCACTGCTTCCCCGACCCTTGGAGGTCGGCGGATTACTTTAAGCTTATTATCCTTATGTCATTAACAGACATTGGGTGCATTACAAATATACAGACAATTGAATTTTAAAGTGCCAACAATGGTATGGGGCAGTATCAACTTAAAGTTAATAGTCAGTTGTTTGGTCAATGCAATATGGGTGCTTAGGTAATTCAGTGAGTGCCAGAACTCTAAAATAATAGGTTTTTATCCCTTATCAGAGTTTCAAGCATCACCAGACTCATGTCTCCTTTCTTTTACAGAAGGCCCGTTGTACTGCTGAAGGATGCTCTGCCTCGTTCAGCGACCCCGTTGGGCATGACCTCTGCCGGTCTCATGCTCACTGCTCCATTCCCTTTATCCAGGAACCGGGACAGGCCCAATACCCAGTGTGGTTCCCGGATTTGTGCTCGTTCTGTTACGAGTTGTCGTCAGTTCTGCTGAATGATGATGTAAGTGGGTTTTCCCTTTGTTCCTTATTTCTCGTTGGCAGACACTAATATAGACATGAATATGATATACACAGTATATTTGGGAGGGCAAACCCCCTCCTCCATCACTAATCACTGCAAATCTTACAGGCCGATGATGTCTCTCTTCGGTCAGCAAGGGCTACTCTTCGTCCGTGGGTGTCGGGCTTTGGCAGGAATGCCCCGTCTGGCGCACCCTATCTCCTCGATGGGGATATGGCCTCCCGTCTCTTCCCAGGCTCGACTACTGCTGCAGTCTCTCCTGACCTTGCTGCCCCTTTAATTGAAGAAGTCAGGGCTACCATTTCCGTGGAGGACGAAACCCTCGTACCGATGGACATGGCTGGTCTGGATATAGACGTAGAACCCAGGGACGAGCAGGTAAGTGGTGCCGAGTTGGTGGAAACCCTTTTCTCTCCTACTCCATCTTCTACCTCTTCCTTTCTAGGTTTTGATAACTCTAAGGCTTCTCCTCGGGATCCCTCTGCCTCCGTACGACCCAAGGTGAAGCCACTTCGAACTTATAAGACTTCAGCTTTGCCAGTATCAACGTCACCGGTCCCCGGACCCTCGACAGCTCCTGATATTCATATTGCTCCTCGTAAAACCACTACTCCTAAGAAGTCTAAGTCTACCAAATCCAAGAAAAAACCAACGGGTGACTTTCAGGTACCCTGGGCTGATCTCCTCCCCATCCAACTGATCAAAGGATTGGTCAGGGATCAAGTTCAACATCACTCTGGTGCAATAACAGAGATTAAGGATATGATGGCTACTCTGATCCGCGCCGGAACTCAGTTCCCTCCCCCTTCTGCCCCAGACGCATCGAAGCTGCCGCCCTTCGATAAAAACAATCCTTGGCGGTTTGCTTTGCATGCTCCATTCGTAGATGGCTCCCTAACTCTGGAGGGCATGGGCACCCGCCCTCTAGAGGACCTGGAGTTCTATCCCCCGGGCCTAGCATTCCCGTTCAATGGTTTTGTACGGTTAAAGGAACATGCATTGGTCCGTATGGACAAGGTACCGAAGGAAACGGTCATATTTCCAAAAGAGCAGGCCCAGGCTATCTGGGCCAGAACACTATCAGAGTGGGGGTGTATTAACTCCAAGCTCACCCCTCACAAGGGTTCCTACACTATTTTTACGACAGCGGCCTCCATCTCTTTGCCGCTCATAGACAAAGTCACAGAGCTGACTATACAGGCCATCAAAGAAGGCTCTTCCATGCCGGCTCTCAAGGAGACGGACCCCACCTCTTTGCTTATTCCGGGTTCCTCGGCAGCCTGGGATGCTGCGGCCTCTACCTTCACGGTGGGGAAACTAGACCCGGACTGTGCCTCTACTCTTTTCTCTGAGAAGCTTCCCAGATTAATAGAGAGTCTTCTCAAAACTGAGTTCGAGACCCGTACTAGACTTGCTAGGTCCCTCCAATCCATCACCTCCATGGAGTCCCTTGCATCTCTTTACCCAGAGGAAACGCTGTTCAGAGTCGCCACAAAGAACCAGCTGCTATCCTACCAAATAGATCTCCATGACTTCTGGTCAGCACGGGTTAGTTGCAGGAAGTTCGTTCTGTCGGAGGCCACCATCAGGCATGAGCCGAACAGACTGATAGCTTCCTCCTGCTGGGGTAAGACCCTCTTCCCTCAGACCGAGGTGGATAAGGTTCTTCAGGACGCAGCGAGGGCAAACCAAAATTTGCAGGTAAGGTGGGGTCTCTCAGCCAAAAAGAGGTTCGAACCCCAGAGACACACATTCTTCAAGAAGAAGCTGAGGTTTAGTCCTTACAAAGCGGCCCGGGGTACCTCGTCCCCACAGCCTTCCGCGGCCTCGACTTCTCGACAACAGGCGCCTCCTCAGCAGGTAGTCTACCTCGCTGCTCCCCCTGGTACACAGCCCAACCCCTCTTGGATGCCCTCACCTGCATACAACCCTGCCTACGAACCCTCCGGTTCCTTTCGTGGATACCAAAGAGGGAGTTCCAGAGGTAGAGGACAGTTCCGCCAACGCGGCGGGCCCAGAGCAAGGGGTTCCCGTGGAGGGAGGGGCCCTAAGTTCACTCCCTCCCAATGATGTGATGCCGGTAGGAGGGAGACTTTATCACTTCCGGGATCATTGGACCTTCAGTCCATGGGCTCACAGCATAATATCAAGGGGCTTGGGTTGGAAATGGTCACAGGGATCCCCTCCTCCACCGGTGACCTCCTTCCAGAGACCCACTCCCATCCTGGAAGAGTACACTGCGGAGTTACTCAAGAAGAGAGCAATCAAGCGGGTTCGATCCCTGAAATTCCAAGGCCGCCTGTTTACAGTCCCGAAGAAAGACTCGTCGGCGTTGAGGGTAGTTCTGGACTTGTCGAAGCTCAACTCTTACATCCTTTGCGACAAGTTCCGTATGCTGACTATCTCTCAGCTACGGACCTTACTTCCCCGTGGGGCCGTCACCACCTCTATCGATCTTACCGACGCCTATTATCATGTCCCAGTAGCTCGAAACTTCTCTCCTTACCTAGGCTTCCGTCTCGGCAAGAGAGCCTTCGCATTCAAAGTCATGCCCTTCGGTCTCAGCATTGCCCCCAGGGTATTCACGAAACTGGGGGAGACGGTGCTCGAGCAACTCAGACACCAAGGGATACAAATCGTCGCCTATCTGGACGATTGGCTCATTTGGGCCCAGTCGCACCAGGAATGCAAAAGAGCTACGTCGAAGGTACTCCATTTTCTCGCCAAACTGGGCTTCCAAGTCAACCTCCGGAAGTCCCGCCTACAACCATCAAGCCTCTTCGAATGGTTAGGCATCCGTTGGGACCTCTCAAAGCACAAGCTCTCCCTTCCTCCCAAGAAGGTGAGGGAGATAGCTTCCAAGGTCAGGAACTTTCTCAAACACAAACAGGTGTCCAGAAGAGCTTTAGAACGAGTCCTCGGACTACTCCAGTTTGCCTCACTGACCGATCTCCTATTAAAAGCCAAACTCAAAGACATCAATCGAGTTTGGAGAAAGAGGGCGACAATACCTTTAAGAGACAAGACCTCGAAGATCCCCTCTGTCTTGAAAATGAGACTACAACCATGGTCCGATCGGAGGAACCTCTCCAAGTCGGTTCCTCTACAGTTCCCCTCTCCACAAGTGACAATTCATACCGACGCGTCTCTGAGTGGTTGGGGGGGTTACTCCCAACATCAGATGTGTCAGGGCTCTTGGTCACCCGCCATGAGACAGTTCCATATCAATGTTCTCGAAGCCATGGCGGTGTTCTTGACCCTGAAGAGAATCTCCCCTCCGAGGTCGACCCACATCAGAGTAGTCTCAGACAGCACGGCCGTAGTCCACTGCCTCAACAGGGGGGGTCCAAATCACTCAACCTGAATCAGATCCTGGTCACTATCTTCACCTTGGCAGCCGACAAAGACTGGTTCCTGTCAGCAACTCACCTAGCAGGAGTCCAGAATGTGATAGCAGACGCATTATCCAGGACGAGCCCACTGGAATCGGAGTGGTCCCTGGACATGCACTCCTTCCGGTGGATACTCAGGCTGGTTCCAGGTCTCCAGGTAGATCTATTCGCGACCCGACTCAATCACAAACTCCCGTGTTATGTGACACCGAACCTGGACCCTCAGGCTTATGCCATGGACGCATTAACCCTGGATTGGAACCATTGGCAGAAGATCTTCTTATTCCCTCCAGTGAATCTTCTACTGAAAGTCTTGCACAAACTCCGCTCCTTCAACGGGGCAGTAGCTTTAGTGGCACCTCACTGGCCAAAGAGCAGTTGGTTTCCTCTCCTCCTCGAGTTGAAACTCCGTCCCTTCCGGATCCCATTCCCCAAACTGACCCAGGTGGTCCAAACACGGACTGTGTCAGATTCCTCAAGGATAGCCAAAACCCTAACTTTGTGGATTTCATGAAGTTTGCGGCACGTAGGGACGCAAACATCGACCCAGATAATGTCCTCTTTATAGAATCAGACAAAAGGGACTCAACGATTCGCCAATATGATTCGGCGGTTAAGAAACTAGCGGATTTCTTAAGGACTTCAGACCATTCGGTTATGACTCCTAATTTAGCCATCTCCTTCTTTAGGTCCATTTTTGACAAAGGCCTAGCAGCTAGCACTATATCCACCATTAAGTCAGCTCTGAGGAAAGTCTTCCTGGTTGGGTTTAACATTAACCTGGCGGAGTCTTATTTCTCATCTATTCCAAAAGCATGTGCTAGGCTTCGACCTTCGGTCCGTCCTCAAAAGGTCTCTTGGTCTCTAAATGATGTCCTCAAACTGGCCTCCGACACGGACAACGAATCCTGCTCTTATATCACTCTTCTTAGGAAGACTTTATTTCTAACAGCTTTGGCCTCGGGTTCCAGAATCTCAGAACTAGCAGCTCTCTCACGAAACTCAGAGAACATGGATTTCCTCCCTTCAGGTGAGGTACTTCTTTCACCAGACAGGGCGTTCCTAGCTAAGAACGAGGACCCCCAAAATAGGTGGTCCCCTTGGAAGATTATTCCTCTTCTCCAAGATACTTCTCTATGTCCGGTCACCACTCTCAGGGCCTTTTTAGCCAGGACGGCTACCCGATCGTCTGGCCCCTTGTTTATCAGAGAACAAGGAGGTACCATTTCCATACGTGGCATTAGGCAACAGATCCTATACTTCATTAAACAAGCCAATCCGGGATCATTTCCCCATGCTCATGATATCCGATCGATAGCTACCTC